>NC_142690.1:23655454-23958484 GCF_056320005.1 Nelumbo lutea | reverse complement strand
ACTTCTTTGGATGATAATACTTATTATCCTAAGGTTCCATTTGTAAAAAAAAAAAAATTGTTGTTTTATTGTGACATATTTAGAAGAATCGAAATAACAAGATTTTCAATAACAAGGCAATTCCTCCTCCCATAATCATTGATAGAGCTATAAACTCATTTATGGAATATACTTCAAGTTATGACAGGGATTCAATGATTGAACCTAATAAACAATTCATTCCTATCAAGTTGACAAATCCAAAAGTGAATGAAATCAAAATAAACTTTGATGCTTCTTGCATTAACAACGGATGCTCCATTGCTTGTGTAGCCAGAAACCACATTGGCCAGATTTTGGACTTCAAAGCCTTCAGAATAGGAATTACAATTATTAATCTTGCTGAAGCATGGGCTGCTTGAGAAGCTCACAATCTCACTCTCAATTTCAACAGAAAATCTTATCATCATTGAGGGCGATTCAAAGTTAGTTATTGACAATTTGAAGAACTAAGTAAACCCTCCATGGAAACTGAAAAAGGTCATTGAAGGTTGCAGGTCTTTTGGTCAAGAGGATGGACGACTGTATTGAGTACAATCACACTTATCGGGAAGGGAATGGGTTGCTGATTGCCTTGCTAATTGTGCTCATTCCTACCTTATTTCTTTTACTTCGTTGCCTTTCTCCTTAAAGATGCAAAATTTATACTACTTCCTACATCAATTCTCTGGTATAAAATAGAGATCACACCATTTACTTCTTACCTCATGCCCAAACAACCCATGCATTTACACCTGTGCAAATAAAATTCACATTGCAAACAAACTAAGCCCTTCAATACTTCCCCATTTCAATTGGAATGAGTAGAGCTCCATGCCTGATGCCTACATTAGAAGTGGAAATGAAGCTCCATGCCTGATGCCTACATTAGAAGTGGAAATGAAGCTCCTTCCCTAATAAATGCTCATGGGAAAGTGAGTTAAGGTAAGAAAATTTTAGATCTAAGCACGATGATGGAAGTGTATAAGCATGCCACACAAAAACACACCAAGGAAACAGGAAGCTATCATATATAGAGAAATGCCCATCTCTATCTGGCCCGGGTATTTTGTATTCCCTCAAATATACTTACAAATAGATTACAATATAAATTACACAAGCATGGTTGCTAATAGCATAGCCGGTAGAAGGTCAGCATGAGCCTTAATATTCCACCCTCCCCTTCCCCCAGCCCTCTAGCTCTAAGATATGCTGCCTCCTGTACCATACCCGGTTCCCACCTGCGGCGTTGCTCTCTGCTCAGCCCCACCGTCTTCCTTCTCTTTGAACTCGTTCACCACGTCAAATTCAAAGCCAACACCATTCCCCCCGTACAAGTCTCCATCCCATTGACCAATGAAGTCAGATTTCTTCTCCGTACTGGGTGGAGGTGGAACCAATACAGAAGAGGCAGGATCTGATGACCCATCATCCACCCTCTGCTTCTTCAGTGGGGACATGGGTCCCTCCACTGCAGCCGCAGTTACGGAAGTAGATTGCTTTTGCTTTTCGTCAGGCAATGGCAATGGCTCTGAGGCTTTGAGTGCTCCACCTAGCTTTTGCTGTTCTTCGATTATCTTCTGCAAGTACCTCCCCTGAGCTTCAATTCTCAGTTGTAACTGCCTTTGCACCTATGATTGGTAGACATTTAAGCATAGGAAATCAGGGGCTACATCAAGGAAACTGACACTTAAAATAATGGCCACTGGGAAGGAGTTCCATAGTTTTTCAACAAGGTAAAGATTCGATTAATTTCAGTTGTATTTCATGTAAAGGTATATCCATATAGTAAATATATGTAGGAACTAGGGCATAACATAAATACAATACGGGAAATGTTCGTACCAATTTAAAATTTAAGAATAAGTATGGTGGAAAAATCAGTCAAATAAGTCAAAAGATAGGCAAAATGTGTATTCATATTTGATATATTTTATTTAAATTTTTTGAGTAAAATTATGTAAATATTTGTGTATTTAATATATTAAATTTATGCATATGCAAATATATAAATAGATTTTTTATTTTTTATATAAAATTAACAAATCCCAGATTTTTGGACCCGTCTTCTTCAAAATCTGTATCATTCATCTATCATACATTTTTCCTGAACTATTTACATGTTTTTCCATGTCTTTGAAAAATCGTAATTTGGGATTTTTTTAAATACATAAATATGCAAAATATTTTGAGTTTTAAACAACAAATTTGCTGACTATGATCCAGAGAATTGTTTTTTGAAAAGGTAAAAGTAAAATCTTGACACGCCAGAAAATACTCAGGACTACAAAACATAACCACAAGCAATGGAACCTGAGTCAAACCTCAAGCTGTTCATGGAGACGTTTCTGCACTTCCATCTGCATCCTCAATGCTTCATTGATTTGCACCCCCCTGAAGAATGGAATTATGTGATGAACATTAAATGAGCTATAAATTTTTTTTACAAGCACTACCAGGTTATAAATGTTAATTTTGCTTTTCTACATTAATTCAAATGGGATCATGTGAGAGAACAAAGATACTCACGGGGCAGAATCCATGCTGGATAGGCTATCACCAGAATCTTTCTTCTCATCTTTGGAACCTGAAGGCAAAATGTGTTTCTCAAACAATAAGTTTGATATCTTCAGAGAGTACAGTCAAAAGTGGCTTCTTCAAATTCAGTAATTCTAGCAAGGGAGTAGATGGATTAGGTCTTTACCATCAGCTGGTGACTCTGGAAGGTACTTAGCAAGACGATATTTCTACATGAAGCAATAAGGATAATAAAGGTGTTAAGTTTTCAGAAAAGCAAATATAATATTCCATTAGATATCAATCTAAAACAAATTGCTGCAAGGGAAATGTAACCTGTAAATGACTTTTCACATGATAAATAGTAAGTCCAGGTACACCCATCACCCTTAGAACGCCTTTCGGTGTTGCCCCTGAGAACAAAAGAAAAGTAAAAAAAAGTAAGCAAAAGTGTATCCTTAAACTCATGATGAAAAATAACCAGATGGATGTACATGTGATTTACAAAGGATAAGTTGAAATATAAGCATCAATAGAAAACTTGTATTATTGTTCCATCCAATGCAAAAGTTGGGTGGCACAATTGAAATATGAATATGCAAAAGTGAAAGTCAAGGGAAATTTTATCAATGAATAAATAAATTTCTATTTTGCTGATAAAAAAAGATCAAAAGGAAAATTAACATTCTTCAATCAAATGTTTCACCTTTCAGGATAATTAATTGATGGGCAAATCAAGCAGTTCTAGGATTTGACCTAAATTTCCAACTATTCATCTGCAGCAAGTATTTCGTTATGGTTCCACAACCCCAGGAGAAACTAGCACCACCCAAACCCTCATTTTGCTAAATGGTACCCATATCAGATGATGCTATAAGACAAAGAGAATCAATATTAAATCAGTGTCATACCATGGAAACTTCACCTCTTTTCCAAGTTTTTTAGAGATAGTAACTGAAATTTATTAGAAAAAAAAGAGGCACATATGAAGATGTTACCTATCACCATACAAAACATCTAAAGGAGCACCAAACTTTGCTAATCCATCTGCTACTGAGTTGAGATCCCTTGGAATCCAGAGCAAATTAGCATTTAAGAGCTCCAAGATATCTCCCACCTCCGCAAGAAAATGACTTGGTCCCCACAGGCCACCTTCTTTATCTGCTAACCACTTTATAGTATTTGCAGAGTTGCCTTCAATGGCTAAGTTCTAAATTCCCAAATTTCTAACTATTAGAATACCTGTAAGAGTAGCCAACACTTCAGCCTTGGTAGAGTCAACAATTCCAATTGGCCCACTATAGGCCCAACAAATACTTCCCCTGCCATCTCTTAAAACTCCTCTAATACCAGCCACTGGGACTGCCTGAAGCGCCTCCATCAAAATTTAAAGTCAAATCTCCTTCCCATCAAAAGGGCCTTGGGAAGTAGGCAGGGAACAAGGGGAAGAGAACAGGAAGTTGTACACACCTCTACTAAGATCATTAACTGAGATAGGGCTCCTGGGCCAGATGGCTTCCTCATTTTTTCTTCCAGAAGTGTTGGGAAATAGTAAAGTCAGATCTGATGGATTTTTTCAGGGACTTCCACTCTTCCATCATTGTCAATAAAGGCCTAAACTCGACCTTTCTTTGTCTCATCCCAAAGAAAGCGGGAGTCTTGGAAGTTAAAGACTTCAGACCAATAAGTCTGATAGGGAGCACTTATAAAATTTTGGCTACGGTTTTGGCAAGAAGACTAAAAGAAGTCCTAGAAGACCTAATCTCCCCAAATCAATTTGCTTTGGTAAAAGGGAGACAAATTGTGGAGAGCATTCTAATTGCAAATGAGTGTGGAAGACAGGAAAAATTCTGGAAATCCAGAGGTCCTTGTCAAACTAGATCTGGAAAAGGCTTATGATAAAGTGGAGTGAGAGTGTATTTTAGATTGCCTGAAGATGAGAGTCTTTGGCAGAAAATGGATCAGGTGGATCAAAGGATGTATTGGTTCTTCATGTTTCCAATATTGATAAACGGTGAACCGAAGGGCTACTTCAAGGCCAGCAAGGGTCTCAGACAAGGTTGCCCACTCTCCCCTTTTCTATTCACTCTGGTGATGGACATATTCAATCATCTGTTTAATAAGGCTACTCTTCTTAATTTGGTGAAAGGTTTTGAAGTGGAAAGGGACAAGATTCACGTTTTGCATTTACAGCTTGCTGATGACATAATCTTGTTCCCGGATGGCTCCCTAGTTAACATCACAAACACTAAAAGGATAATTGAATGCTTCGAGCTCATTACTGGCTTAAGGGTTAACTTCTGCAAAAGTAGTATAGTAGCTCTAAACTCGGTGGAAGAAAAGCTTCTAGAAAGCTTAAAATCCTTGTTGGGTTGCAAAGTGGAGAATCTTTCTATTTCCTATTTAGGTACGGTATGCCTCTAGGAGGGAATCCAAAATATGTCAACTTCTAGGAGCCGGTGGTGGAGAAATGTGAGAAGAAATTAGTATCTTGGAAGAAATGTTATCTTTCAAAAGGGGGTAGGCTTACCCTTTTAAATGCCTCATTAGCAAACATGCTAGTCTACTTCTTTTCAGTCTTCCAGATCCCAACCAAAGTCAAAAATCAGTTTAAGAATCTTCAAAGGAACTTTCTTTGGGAAGGAGGTGGGGAGAAAAGAAGCCACTTAGTCAGCTGGGAACAGGTTTGCAAGCCTAAAGAGGAAGGAGGCTTGGGAAATGGGCACTTAAAAGAAAAAAAATTCCTCTATTGGGAAAATGGCTTTGGAGGTTCTCTAAAGAATCCAATGCTCTTTGGGCAGCTGCCATTTCAAACAAATACGGGTCAAACACAAATGGATGGGATAGCAATCTCCATTTGAATAGGATAAGTCAACAAATCCTTGGAAAGGTATAATCTCCACTCACTCTTTTTTCTTTCCCTTTATAAGATATAAAGTGGGTAATGGATCTAAAATAAAATTCTGGAAAGACCTCTGGCGGGGAGAAACTACCCTTGCAGCCTCATTCCCCAGACTTTTTAACCTCACCCTGAAACAAGAAGCCACTATCTCTTCTTGCCTTCCAGACCAAACTGCTGAGAACACCCTAAACCTTTGCCTCAGAAGACTTCTAAGGGACCTGGAGCTTTCTGAACTAATTGCCTTACTTCAGACACTGAAAGAAGCCTACATCTCCCCCTCCTCCCCTAATACCCGAATCTGGACACCCCATCCAACTGGTGAATTTTCTTGTAAGTCTATGTTCAAGGTTCTGATTGCTGGTGAACAACACTCCTCCTTCCCCTTCAAGAAGATCTGGTGCAGTCATATCCCTTCAAGAGTCTGCTTCTTTGTATGGGAAGCTTGTCTTCAGAGACTAAACACTTGTGATCTCCTCATGTTTGCATTTTATGTTTCAGTGATGGTGAATCAACAGATCACATCCTCCTTCACTGTAAGTTCACCCAAAACATTTGGTTTCATTTTTAGAGAATGGCAGGATACAGCTGGGTTATATCAGAGCACATTCTGGACTTCTTGCATCAGTGGCAAGGCATAGGCTCAAGTAAAAGGGGTAAAGTTTATTGGTAATCTGTGCTACATGCAGTAATGCGGGGAGTTTGGGATGAAAGAAATAAATGCCTCTTTGACAATAAATTCAGGCCCATTGAAGAGTTAATTTCAGACATTTCTTACCTTTGCAACATCTGGACTGTCAATTCAGATCTGTTCAAAGGACTCTCAGTCAATGACCTCAATAGAGATGCTCACCCCTTTCTGTTTCTCCCTCACCCTCATCAAATAACCTTGAGACAACCAGATTCTCTCAGTGATGGAGTGGTGACCCTAAACTTCGATGGAAGTGCTTTGGGAAATCCTGGGAGACTGAACCACTACTTGGCAGAGGCTTGGGACTCTGGGAAATCCTGGGAGACTGAACCACTACTTGGCAGAGGCTTGGGACTCCTTGGACTGTTTAAATGCAAGATTAACTTGGATTCCTAGGGAGCTAAATCATATAGCAGATGACTTAGCAAAATGTGGCGTGTTTTTGGATCATTTGTTTACTGACAAGCTTCCTCCTCTATAATCTTCTGGGGTTCTTCCCCTGTTTTGTACATCTTCTCATGTACCCTTTATTCCTTCAATGAAATGTGGTTAAATTCCTCTCAAAAATATCATTAACTGAGATACCTCTTTTTCAAGTTTCAACAGAGAAAATTTTAATTTCAAATTTGGTGAATGGTGATCACATGCACCTATGTTTTCATGTTGACAAAAGAGGAGAATGTTGGTAATGGATTGACCTCATAACCACAATTCACACTCAATCGATTGCTAATCAGTTGAAGAGTACAAAAACCTCTGTATGCAACTTCCAACCATATTCATCTCTAAAACCTGGAACCACTCATCATCGACATCTAAGCAACTAAGCCTTGGTGTCAGCCACATGAATTCTGCTTTGCCATTCCATTCTGTTCCGTGTCCATATCCATTGTTAAATTATGGGTGCTTAAATACTCCTACCCAAGTCCTTTTTAGTCTGCCCCTATCTCTTCTAGCCCCTTCAACTTGTAACAGACACTCTTTATCTAATAGGTGCTGTAGATGGTCTTCTATGCACATGACCAAAACATCTCAGTCTATATTTTATTTTACCACCAATTGGAGCTACTCCTAGATTCCTTCATATGACTTCATTTCTAACCCTGCCCTTTCTAGTTTTACCACTCATCCATCTAAGCATTCACATTTCTGCCACACATTTTTTGGGCATACTATTTTTTAACTGCCCAACACTCTGCTCCATACAACATTGTTGGCCTTACAACTGTTTTATAGAACTTTCCTTTTACCTGAAGTGGTATTTGCCTTTCACATAAGACTCTGGATGAACCCCTCTGTTTTGCCCATTCTGCTCCAATTCTATGGACAACATCCTTCCCAATCTCTTTTTTGTTCTGAATTATTGAACTAGGGTAGCAGAAGAGGCAACACTAAGTTATCTCTTGGCGTCCAATCTATACCCTGGCTTGCACTCCTATTGTTATTATTATTATTTTTTTTTTTGATAAATGGCTTGGACTCCTATTATTATCAAATTTACATTGCATATTCTGTCTTGATCCTAGTTATTTTAAAACCTGTTGGTTCTAATGCAGTTTTCCATAAACCCGATTTTGCATTTAATCCTTAGATGGTTTTATCAATTAATACTGTCTTATCAGGAAACATCAGGCACCATGGGACCTCCTCTTGAACATGTTTGGTCAATTCATTTATGACTAGTAAAAAAATTATATATGGATTTATACTAAAAAACTTTTGATGTCATAGCCTCAGTTGTGACAACAGGAAAAAAGACACCAAAGAATCCACCCCTTAGCGCCCATCCTGAACATCTTGTTCTTGGTACTGAGTTCAGCCACCAGGTTGGCCAATGTCTTGAACAAAAGCAATCTTCTGTAGGGTTCCTTCTTCTTAATGTCTCATTCCAAATACTATTGTTCTCAGACTAAAAAGAAGAATTGGCACTAAAAGAATATAGTCCATGCCCTTTTCTTCTTAAAGGAACATCAAACATCTAATTCAACCACCATGTTTCTAACATAAAAATAAAGTTAAGCACAACCAAAGACTGCTGCATACATGGGAAAGGGGCATAGAAGATAAACCTTTAGCAGAGGCACACAATGATCAAGATACAATAAAAAGATGATAATAAAAATAATTTTGTTTTTCCATTGAGAGGAATTGCACCAAAAATTTAGGCTTTAGGGTTTTTTCACCAAACATTGCTTATACGTTGTCCAGGTGTGCAATCCCAACTACTTTGCTTTCAATGGTTAATGTGATGTTAACCATCTTGCTTTCCTGATTCTAGGAGTCACATTTGTGCCAAGCCTCTCCGAGAACCTCCTTTTTTTCTAAAGGTGTTCATCCATATCCTCAATACACATAGTTTTCAAGGCGCCAAGGCGAGGCTAGGCAACAGGGGGGCGCCTTGTCGCCTAGTTTCCTAGGTGGGTGCCTTAAGTGAAAAATACATATCCTAGGTAGTTCCCTAGGTTCCATAACCATCTTTCCTCCATAATTTTCATAAGAAAATTATAAACTTCATGTTTATGTCTAGAAAATTAACATATTTATGAGAAGAAAAAGAAGAAAGAAAAGAAAATAAAAAAAAAGGGACTGAACCCCTATTTTTGTTATAGGAAAAGAAGAAAAGAAAAGAAAAGGTGGAGGAAGAAATGTGTTGATTAGACAAAACTTTAAGTTTTTCCCTTATTGGTTCAAATTCTGAAGTCTTTGAGGGTTCAATGCAGCAGTTAGCAATGTTTGTGTTGATTAAACCCTAACAAATAAGAAAATACTAAAAAGAAATTAGTTTATAAACACAAAAAAAAATGAATATTTTTGTTTAATAATGCCTATTTTATAATTATAATCTCAAAAAAGTAACAATATAAAAGTATTTTCTAAGACAGTATACTAGGCGACTGGGCGAGGAGAGCCTCCAACGGCGCCTTGTCGCCTAGGCGTCACCTTGACAACTATAATAATACAAGACATTTTTAAAAGACAATGAACTATAATTAAAATTACAAAACTAACCTTTTATGTAAAAATGAGAATTTAAGACCTTAAGTCCTTACATGGGCTTGTTTGGGCTTGCTTCAAGGGCCTTGGTCAGGGGTCTGGTGGTGGATCCCCTGGCCTAGATGCTAGGTTTAAAAAAGAGCAAAATGCACAAATTTTGAAAAGGCACACGCCTGGGTTGAAGTGCAAGGCACATCAGGTGCATGCCTTTTGAAAGTGTTGTGCCTAGGACCTAGGTGAGGCGCAAACTTTAAAATGCACCTTGCCTGTTCGCCTAGGTGCCCCTAAGGTACACCTTTAATCATATCTGTGGACTTTGTAATTTATAACATAGGGAAAATTCATAAAACTAAGCGGAAGATTCTGAATAGAAGAGTTAACTGAAGCAGATCCAGAATTCAAGTTTTAGGGGCCATTTGATAACACCTGAGGCGGCTGAACTGAATGAAATATGGTTTTGTCTTTTAGTGGACAAAATAAATAAATGATAAACTATTTAAGTGTATACCAATCAACCCAATTTCAGGTTCAACCATTTAAGAGCTCATATCCTCCACAATGACTTATTATGGGGTGCAATTCGGGCGGCCCCAACCCAATCCCAAACTGACTCAGCCCATAATTGCTGTTGGGCAGTGAAGTTTAATCACATCAAGGGACTTGATGTTCTCATCCTTCTTTCTTTCTTTGGTGGGAATGATTTTTTTTTATCAGCGAGGTAGGAGTTATTAATTGGCATTTCTTAAGTTTTTAAGCTTATGAAGTTGTTGCAGACCTACAAGAATTAACTACTTTCAAGTTTCAATCTCTACGGGAAAGAGTCAGGCACACAATACCAATGAAGCATGGTCCTTCCATTTCCTACTTCCCATAAACATCTTGAAAAATCTTTCTATGCAGAATAAATATATACCTTATCACAAAGGGAAATTAGGGTACCCTAATATTTATAGGATGAGGCTATAATGAAAGAATCAAAGAATGCATGTCATGAGTTAAAGCTTATCTATTCAAGTAGTCATGGAGAGGAAAGTAGATAAAGGAGGACACTGATGGGGCACAACTGCATGACCAACATCTATTCAAGGCTGGCCCAACTTGTATGGGCCATACATGTCAAGTTTTGGACCATTTCCTTATTTTTTCAAGCAAGATATCATATGCTGATCAAACACTTAAACATGTACACCAACTTGGTTGCTCAACCTTATGTTCTGATGCAGTGTTTAACCTTTTATGAAGACATTAACACACCTCTCCCCCCACCCCCCCCCCACAAAAAAAAAAAAGAAAAGAAAAGAAAATGAAGAAAAAAAGAAATAGCAATGAAAAATGAAGGAAAAAAGAAAGAAAATAACATAAATAAGAATGAAACAAAATAAATGAATAACTACTGAACGTAGAGGAGTCTTGAAGGTTGACATTATATCTCTTTTGCACCAACATGCACCCTAATCCTCTTATTCTCACATTTGGTTACCTTTTCAGATATGCAGAAAATTACAGTTAAAGATGGAGACAAGGGCAATGATAATGATGATGAAAAAAGGGTTACACACATTTAAATGAACATTATTTACTAGTGCTGTCTAAAGCTCTCAACATCATGAAAGAAACAACTATACTGGTTACCTTCCAACCTAGGCAATTCAGAATATCACATACATCTAAGTATAACGAAATTAAGTTCTTGAGAACTTATTGAAGGTACAAAGGCCCATTAAAACATAAACAATCCCTTAATTAGGAATGCAAGAACAAAATAATTAATTTTATTTCCTTATAATAGCATTAACTGCTGTATTTATTCAAACATCACCAAATTATCTGTGTTGATTTTATGCTAGCTGACCTGACCTACCAAAAGGGATAGGTGAAAACATAAACCATGGCTTGTACAAGTGAACTTGATTAAAAAATTAAAATAATAGAACTAGCATGGCAAAGTAAACCTTGGACAATCTTGATATATATCCTTGCCTTGGAACGAAGGTAAAAACTCAACAAAGATGTATCTACAGTCATCACAACCTCAATGAACTTAAGCAGGAACTTAGCAGTCATATCCATATGTTGCAGTTCAATAACTTATAGTTTTCCAGCTAATTTGGTAAATATGTAAAACCTAATAAAAAACGGGAAGTGAAAAAGCAATTAGTTCTGGTTGTGACTTGTGATATAGTGCCTGCTTGGGAGGGCAGGCTGAAGCACTGGACAGCCTATAAGCTATGTTTGGTGAAAAATCCAAAAAGCCCAATCGGTCATTAGTGAGTCATTTGAAGGGCTGTCCACCTCAGCCTCTTTGAATAGCTTGTCTGGAGCACTTCAAACCAGCTGAACAGCTTGGCTGAATCTTCAGCCCAGCCCTCCCAAATGGGCCCAAAATTATAGAAATTCTTTGAAAACCTAAGCTTCAACAAAAGATGGGAGCAGATGGATAAAAATGATGGAACAGGACCCATGTGGCCCATACCAAATGGGTTGGGAGTTGGGACAATGTACCAACAAAAAAACTAGTTGGGAGACAACGATTGTGACCATAAATCAATGAAAAATAGCATTCCAGTGCACATTTCTTATTCTAAAAATAAAGAAAGAAGGAAAAGAAAAGATGGACAATATATTCCCATTACTGAATAGAAAATACCCACTGTCTGGTCCACCGAGTTGTGTAATTGCGTCTACAAAGCGGTCATGAAGATCTGAAGTCCACCGCAACCGCTGCTTCCCAGTTCCTCCAGAAGTAGCTGAGTTATTTATTGTTGATCCCCCCAGCACTCCAACATTTGACAATTGATCAGCACCCTGGGGCTGGGGCTTATGAGGCACTAACGTCATAGTTGAAAATTTCTTCGCATGATACATATTGAACAGACTGCAAGAATTTTGAAGTATCTTCAGAGATTCAAAGTTCGGAAGAAACCTAATAAAATTTTCACCACGGAAAGGCTAATGAAATATGGAATGTAGCAATCTTCTAGAAGCCAAATATAGCAGCGCACTAGTACTGAAAATCCATTTTCACGGGATGAAGCTGAGGTTGACTTAAGCCTCATAAAGCCACACTTAATATCAAAACAAAACTGCCCAATAAATCAGGTACCCGATGAACTGCTCAAGCATACGACAATAAACAGCAATGGGAGGAAGCAAAGGGGGGAGGGAGGACAGAGAAAAAAAAACACCTGAATCAAAACTCTTCATAACCAACAAGCATATGCAGTAAGCTGATGAAAATTTCTGCGAGGAATTCATCAAACAAGCAATTACTTGAAAAAGAAAATTGTGATGGGAGATCAAAATCACCAAAATTTCAAACACAGCTCAAATTCCGTGTAAAATCATTAAGAAGCTTCAAAACAGAAGCTGAAAAGTTGGAATTCAAATCAGAAGAGGATATTCAAACTCCAAAGCAACTCTACCTCCTGAAACTTCAATGCAAAACACCTACAAACGAGCAATTACTTAAAAAGGAAAAACAAAACTCTGATGAAGATCCAAATCACCAAATTTTCTAACACAGCTCAAATTCCATGTTAAATCATCAAGCAGCTTCAAAAGAGAACTTGGAAAGTTGGAATTCACATCAGAAGAGTATATTCAAACTCCAAAGCAACCCTACCTCCTGAAGCTTCAATGCAAACCAAACACCTACAAGTCCCGAGAATTTCCAATCCCCATCAGCTACTTCAAAACCCGCTACCCTTCACGAGAATGTCTACAAAAGCTCATCTTTTTCAACAGAGCCCTCCTAATAGAAGCATTCAAAACCCTAGCGGGTGCATTGAATGCAACACCACAATATAAACGGGAGATCCGAAGCTCGAATTCCAAGTCTGACCACTCGAATCAACTTCTAGAAAGACGACACGCCCGAATTAGGAACCGAAGCGTTGAAACTTTGAACGATCTGCACGGAAATAGAAAGAGCACTAGAGCAGGTGAATCACTGCACTCCGCAGCGAAAACGAAGAGAGATCGGGGAGAGATGTAGATGGTTGAAATTTTAATAATTAGGTTTTCATCAGAGAAAAATGGAGGGAAATACTTAGGGTTTTTTTCTTTTTTAAGTAATTTTGGAGAGGTCAGGCTGTACAAACTCCAGAGGACTCTCCGATTTCGGAAAGAAAAAATAAAAAGCGAGAGAGATGGGGAAAAAAAAGTTACGTCGTCGAGATAGCGTGCAAAGGACGACGGCCTTTATAGTGACGCTTTCTGATTGTGGGTTAGGGCTTAATACATCTCGGACTAGCTTTGGAGGCTTCTGCCTGAAGTAGATTCCTTCGTGCGAGCGCTGAGGTAAGCCATTGGAATGGAATTTCTTGGCTTGTGGACTGGATGGAGTTTTTCCATCTGACGGATCATAAATGGCTTGTAGATAGGGTTGAGGGAACTGGAGCTTAGGTGCCCTTGTGGTTTAGTTTAACTGTTGGGAGTGATATCATGAGACGTCACCTAATCGCTTTCGATGGAAACCGTCTGATTAGAATCTATAGGCCTATTTGGAAATCTGATGATTTTAGATAGATGGAGTTGTATGCAAGGAAAGTATGAAGACTTGGGTAAAATAATATAGAAGCTCAAATAGATGATGGGGGCGCACCGGTCATCCGCTTCGAGTTGATTAATGGACTTGAGTGAAATAATGGACTCATGGACGTGTCACATGGCGGGCGACATCCGACATGCGCTCTGGATTCTCTCTCACTCGAGGACGAGTCGCTGACTCGCTGATGTTTGTTCGCTTCCCTTTTCGTGACTTCAACGAGAAATCAGCAGAACAGAGGGTTTGAATATTTTTGATTGGTTTCGAGTCTTTTGTTGACCATTACAAAGTCGAAAGAAATGAGAAATCGGTGGAGGGTTCCATTCCACAACTTGTTTGGTTAGTACTCGTGCTGGCTAGGCAGTCAAATAAGGCTAAACTGTATTTGATGTCATTGTCACTTCAGTCTCTCTTGGTATTAAGGCAGTGTTTGGCCATTAATGCCGTTGCTATCAATGATACAATAATATGCCACCAATCTGAAGTGCTGGATAGTGTAGACCAATGCTGAAATTAGTTATACAACATTAGTAACAAACAAAACTAGTTCAACACGAAGGCCAAACGAAAAAAAAATAATAATAAGAGCCATTTTCTAAGAAAATGGTGCAATAGACTCTCATCCATACAGCACCATTTTCTCAGAAATTAGCTATGAAACAACGACATCGAAACCAAACACCTGCTGAGAAAAGCAGTAGATTTCATGTCAAAATGCCAACATTGGCGTTTTGTTTGGTTAACTGTTATTTATGGTGACCAGGTTGAACAGAGTGTTTTGAGCAGTATTATGTTTGGTAATTGGAATTACTAGTTCACGACCTAAAACGTTTGGGTGTTCGATATTGTGGTGTTGTGTGTCTGTTGTAGTTTGTTTTTAATGACATGTCAGCGCCACATAAGTGATTATACCTACATCTTCTTTGGTAAGTTTATAAAGTACAAATGTTTTATATTGTTTTATACTTTTTTTTTTTATTTTGGGTTATTTGAAATTTATTTTTGTGGAAACATCAAAGCGGTGTTTCTATTATTGTATTTCCATTTCCTTTGGCTCATGCCTAATAGCATTTAATGACACCGATGTGTAATAAAATACAATAAACAATGTTGCATTATAATTAATGTCTGCAATATTTTTTTGCCCAATTTCCAAAGTAAAAATGCAATGGATATGCAAGGTATCCATACCAAACACCCACAAAATGAAATGCATGTTTATATTCAATGTGACACTAGCCTACTATAATATTCTCTCATCCAATGGTCAAATTTAAAAGTAAATGATGACTGGTCCATTATTACACATAAATTAACATCTAGATGGAGTTTAATGATTCTAATGGTTCTAAAAACATGCAACCCCCTCTCAATGGTGTGTGTGTGTGTATATATATAAAGGTAGGGTTTATGTTTATTTATTGGATTGTTTCTTCAAATGTGCATCTGGTTGAGAAATCTCCAATACCCCATGGTTTATGTTTCTTGTAGAAATGCTTTATGACTATTTTTAACTCAAAATGATTCCGATCAAACATATAATTAGGGATGGCAATGGAACGGTTACTGGTGAAAAATTGCCCTTCTCATTCCCAAACTTGCATATGCACCTTTGATCCCAAACCTGCTTAATTTTTTGTCCTAATTTCTCAAACTTATCCCATCCCCAATCTATTAACCATGTCACGACCCATCTTGCATGATTATCATTTAATCAAGTTAAACCCACCACAACCCATCTCACCTAATTATCATTTAATTGGATAGATGAATTTAAAATAAAAAACTTCATGTTCAATTTTTATCAATCAACTATAACATTTGAACCAATTGAGTGGTGGCTTAGTTATTCAAGTCCCTCTACTTGCATTAAAATACCAACAAAAAAAAAATCTACAGCATTTGTATTACACAAAAATTTTATCCTAATGTCAAAACCGAAACACTAAATAATAAAAAGCTTTTGTTAAGATCAAGTTGGATTGGATGAAAAAAATCGCATGAAATAGCCATCATTACATTTAAATTCATAATGTCCAAGTGGTATTAATGGCAGTGTTTCAAGTAGAAACAGCCATGGTAGCATTGGCATTGATGTCGTTGCTCTAGGAAACGCTTGTTTAATTGGAATCGTTTTTCCATAAAAAACAGTGCTCAAAGCTACTGCCAACGAGGACATGATGTGGACTTCCTATAATGAGTACCAGTGCTGAAAATAAACATTGAGCACTGATGCCAAATAGAAAGTATTATTGTTACTGTAGAAAATGTCCTATCTAACAGTAACGTTTCAAACAAAAAAAACACAATTTTCTCAGAAAATAATACTTTCAACTTATACATCAGCATCTGCAACATCAATGTCAAATTAATCGATACCAAACATATACTAAATTAATCAGCTGCAACAATCCGATCCAGTGGTAAGGAAATGTCTTAACTGGGACCCATTTCCTTGTGGACCCTAAGATTTCTAATCCATTATTACACATCTAAAAACGTATAGTTCCGATGGTTGATGATTTGAGAAACTTTATTGGTTAACAATTTATCAAAATTAATTTAACATTTCATATTAAGAAGTTAATAGCCCATATGGGAGGGATTCTGCATTTATCGATCTCTATTGACCGAATTGCTTTCAAAAAGCTACCTGACATAACTTTACTAAAAGTTGATTTTACAGCTTTTGTATTGCCTATTTTTGGCTTTTTTTTTTTTTTTTATAAGTACCACTTTATGGCGATCTAGATTCTCAGCTCATGTAAGCTGTTGCCTAAAAGCCCTCCCAAGTGTTTACCCTGAATCAGAAAACTTTTAGATTGAAGGGCCGCATTGTTAATAAAAAAGAGTGTGGATAGTTTGGCATATGTGGATATGGTTTACCTGGGTCCATGACTACAGCATGGGCCCCGGGCCCTTGGCCTTGCCCAAATAAATAGTGTCAGGAAGACAAACTTTTCTTTTGTCTTTGGAATCTCTTAGAATATCTGAAGAATGCATGAAGCATCGTCCTTTCTTTTGGTATTCTTTGGTTGTTAGGGGTATCAATTGGATTGGATGCCGATCCAGTCTAATGTGAGTTTATTACAAATGGATCAGGTCTAATTTATTCCGATGAATATTTTGGACCGGTCCTATTCAATATCTGGATCATTTAATCTGTTTAAATTTGTTTAAATTTAGATTAATTCTAACCCAAAGTCCCAAACCTTATCCATTGACACCTATAATCCTATCTTCTATCAGTGAATCATATATTGGCTTAATCCAACTTGATCCAATATATATTTATTATGGATAGACCAGGTCCAATCCAATCCAATCCAATAAATATTTTGGACCATAAACTATAGGTTGGTCCAATTTAATATGTCTTGTTGGTCCATCCGATCCATCCAAATTGATTTTGGTTTGGATGAATTTCAATCCAAAACCAATCCATTGACACCCCTAATTGTTACCATCTTTGAACATGCATACATACATAGGTTTTTTCTTATACTATGTATAATATCTTATACTTTTATAATTTATAACACCTATTTACATGGGGTCAGGCCATAGCCCTTATCATACATGCTAAGCTTGTCCCATGATCCCCCTAACCCCGTTCCACTTTTCCTCTAAGGCTATGTTTGGTTTGAAGGAAAAGGTAGGGAAAGGAAGGGAAACATAGGGAAATATATACAAAGTTTGTAAAGGTTTTCCTACATTTTCCTTCCTTTCCCTACATTTTCCTTCAAACCAAACAAGCCTAAATTGTGCCATCTTCTAATTTCAAATAGAAAGTTAACTCATGTTTTTTAATGACAAATAAAATCTAATTTTAATTTCCTTAGTTAAATAGAAACCCATCATCAGAGGGTCATATTCTTTTAGATAAGGGAAAATTATAAAATTCTCCCTTGTGTTTTGACTCTCAACTGACATCTTAAAAAATGTGTAAATATATCCCTTTCATTAATTTCCCAGAGGCTCCATTTGGAAAGAGTACAAATGCAAATGTGTACAGTGAAAATGCAAAATACAAGGTTTTACACTCTGGCTCAGTTTGGAAAGAATACAAATACAAATATGTATAGTGCAAACTGAGCCAGATGGAAGACACTGATGTAGTGCAATTTTTTTTAAGATATCAAATTTATCAAAAACATCCTTTGTTCATATGTACATTTTCCCTATAAAAAATCTGAAACAAATTGATATCATTTTTCTCTTCTCCAATTCTTAAGACAAAGGAGAATGGCCTCGTCTCTTGTATTCTTCGTATCTTTCTCAACAAAGATCTCTATTTATGTTCTGATATTTTTCACGAGTTTAAAAATGTACATCCAGACAAAGTTGGTCAAGGGTAAATATAGTATTTTAAAAAAAAAATTAATGCATTATATTAGTGCTTTCCATCTGAAAATCAAGGGTTAATTTGGTATTTTAAAAAATTAATCCATTATATTAGTGTTTTCTATCTGAAAAAAAAAAATATAATGGAAGAGATGCATTTGCACTTTTTTTAAATATCATGGGAGGTTTCATGGTCAAAACATAGGAAATGTTTATGGATTGTAAAAAAAAAAGAACCCAAAGTAGGTTTTAATACTTTTTTTGCTTTAGATCAAATGGATTGTTTAATTACAGAATTAATCTGAGGAAAATCTATGATGCAGAAAAGATATGATATGGAAAGAATTTTGACCAATCCTAAATCTTGGATCTAAGGCCTAAGCATCAAACCCAATCTACTCAATCTGATCCCAACTCGAAACTGAAATTTGATACACTTGGAATTGGCCCAGGCTTAGGCTATAAGCTCGGGTTTTCCAATCGGGTTATGTGGACCTATTAGTCCCAATTTATTAAAAAACACCCTAATTGAAGATCAATAATATATATAAGAGAGATGTGCCAGGTTTGGGCTAGATAGAGTTGGACTGAACTCGGACTTCCCTTCTAGGGTTTTGAACCTAGGCCCAACCCAGCCCAAGGAACGAATATCCAAACTTTGCCCGTGCAAGATTTTAGGTTGAATTGGTCTAGGCTCAACTAGGGGGTATTTGAAAACATGGGTGATTTTGTTTTCAATATATTTTTAGTGATATAGAAGATTTAATGAATGATATGATAATAATGCAAACTACTTTTCTATTTTCTCTGCGAGTTACAATTTATAAATATCTATAGAAATCATACGTGCTATAATATTAAAAACTAGCATTTTTGTTAATAATGAAAAACAATCTAGATTCAGTTGATACATTTCTGTTCTCTGTCTATATAATTTAGGCCCTGTTCATTTTTCGGAAAGTTATTTATCCATGTTCTTTTATTTTCCACTTAAATAAGACAATGATCATTTTAGCCATAATAATTCATTGTTAAAAGGGACATTTTTGTCTCATTCAAGTGTTAGTGACTTTTCTCCTAGGTGGGAAAGCTATTTATCCAAGATGGGTATCACTTCCGGGTAAGTGATACCTAAAAAAAATAAACTTTCTCTGGTCCCCACATAAATCTGAAAAAAAAAAAGAACATGGGTTTCTTCATTCCCCACTCTCAAAATTCAGAAAAAAAAAAAAAAAAAACGCCCCCTTAATATGAAAGGAATGTGAGATGAAGCCATATAACCAGATAGTGTGTTTCCTTGATGTTCTAGAAGTATAATACCAATCAGTTTCAATAGCTTGCATTAAAAATATCAGTGTAGGACTCTTCAAAGCAAGGTTTTAAAAACTAACCCGGAAATGGAACTATTCTGGCTACCAATTTTTGGGTCAGCGGTTCGACCGTTCGGGTCAAATGGTTCGGGTGGTTTGCATTAAGGCAAACTAGCAGGTAGTTATATATACTTATATATGAGAAAAGAGAAGTGGAGAAGAGAGTTTTTGTCGATTGAGAAAGAAGAAAAGAAGGAAAGAAATGAAGGAGAAAGGAAAAAGAAAACAGAAAAATGGGAGAAAGAAAATGAAGGAAAGAAGGAAGAAGAAGAAAGAAGAGGGGAATCATTTGATGTTCACCAGCGACAGCAATACTAGCGCGGATCATAGATATGAGATCTAAGATACGAGTTCTCATATCTCATATCTGAAGTCGATTTTTTCATTTTTTTTCTTAGATCCCAAATCTGAGATCTAAGAAAAAAATGAAACTTTTTCTCATCTCTACAACTTCTTCTTCTTCTTTTTCTTCTCTTTGTATATCAGATCTCAGACACAAAGAGTCAGAGTTTCTCCCGCGAACCGTTGTCCGAGTCAAACGAATCGATGGTTTGACCACCTAGGTCAATGGTTTTTTGACGAATTCAACGATTTTTTACCCAAAGACGGGTTAGGGTTGAAACGGAATCGATTGCTTGGACAGTTTTCAGGCCGAATGGTCTGACCGTCCGGGCCAACAATGGTTCAAAAACATTGCTTCAAAGTGTAAACTTGGCATCTCTAAATATTTTGTCTATGTAAAGTAGAAAGGATCTAATCAACTTAATGGTTTAATAGTTTGGCTCTTTATATTAGATACTTCTAGAGGCTTAAAATAACCAATTATCATGAATCGTGACATGGGGGCTGTTTGATATCAGCTGATTTTGCTGAACTGAAAAGCTTACAACGTTGTTTCTTAGTGTATAAGATTTTAAGGATAATGAGAGTTCCTTAATGGCTGAAACTAAAGTTGGGTAAACCATCCTTAATAATAATAATAATAACAATAAGTCTTTCACTTCAATAACTTGTTACCAAATGGCCCTTTAGTCTAGTGAAATTGGGAAAACATTACACAAATTCTTGGTAAAAAAAGTCTTACGTTTTAAGGAATAAAAGAAACCGTTATTTTAAATAATACTAGTAAAAGGCACATGCATTGCATGTGATATATTCAAAATTAAAATAAAGGAAAATTCCTAATTAGTACCCTGTACTTTGGGTCTAGTGCCACTTTGGTCCTCAAACTTTAAAATGCGACAATCTAGTACTCAAACTTTCAAAACGTAACAATCCTGTTGTTAACTAGTTGTTAAGTGGCATTTGAAAAAGACATAAGTGTCATTTGAGTGTCATCTAATTTTCTTTATCAACCATTCAAACATTGACAAAAAATTAACAACCCCAAATCTTTGCATTTTCCATTCAAGAAAGTTGGAGTAACGTTTGAATGGACATTCTTGAATAGAAGAGACAAAGATTTGGGGCTATTAATTTTTTGTCAATGTTTAGATAGTTGATAAAGAAAATTAGATGACACTTGAAGGGCACTTAGATGATTGTCAATATTCAAATGCCACTTAATAGCTAATTAACAATAGGTACTGGATTGTCACATTTTGAAAGTTTGGATACTGAATTATCACATTTTAAAGTTTGGGGGGCCAAAGTGGCAGTAGGCCCAAAATACAGGGTACTAATTGGGAATTTTCCCTAAAAATAATAACACAATTGTTTGAAGAATGGAGAAATTGGATTGTTAAAGGATAATATTTTATGTCTTGTTTACTAGCTTTTAGATTAATTTGTTTGTAGTCCTTGTTTCTAAGGCTCAGTTTGGAAGGAGTACAAATGCAAATATATGGAGTGCAAAGCCTCATATTTTGTATTATTTTGCATGTAGTTACATTGTAGATATTTGCATTTGTACTCTTTCGAAACTGAGCCTAATAAACTTTAATTCCACCATACATTTGGGAAACAGTGATAGGGGGAATTGATGCCAATAAAGGTTTCGGTATTTAGGTGGGGTGTTGGAAGTTTTTAAATTGTTTTAAGTGTACAGTGGAGTTAAAATTTCTGAGGTGGGTTTCAGTGAGGTTTTTCCTTTAATTTGATTCTAACCAAAATAATTAATACGGCAGAAGAAGCTAATTATGTTGGTTACCTCCATAAAGAAACTAATCAATCTAAGGGAACACATTTTACCAACTTTAGATGCTATACATTCTAGTTTATAATTTTAAATTATACGATATTAAACCATCCTGTTCAAATTAAATTACATCAATGCAGTGTGTTTGCTCAGGGTTCTCAAAAAGCAAATGAGCCTAATCTATACCTAGAAGTTACCATTCTCAACCACTTAATAAATCGGATTTGGTGCTTACAAAATTGTGCTCACATCATTCTCACAGCCCTTTTCAGTCTTGTATTGAGAATATCTCCCTATGTATAAAAAGATAGAAGTGTGAAGATATTCCCAATACACGACTGAAAAGGACTGTAGGAACGGTGTGAACACAATTTTGTGAAGACTGAATCTGCTCTCACCACTTAACCGGTGGATGTAGCAGTATATGTTCTTCTAGCCTTGAATGACCGCTATGTCATTTAACCTGTTTAGTAGGTAACCTTTTACAAAAAAAAAAAAAAAAAAAAAAAATTCTGTCATTTAAAAAAAATGGTCATTTCATGCCAAAACGAAAATGTAACCACTGGAGATCTATTCCATGGTTGGAATGGCTTGGTTTTCATGTTATTCCATGATTCCTAGATGCATATTGATTCATTGTCAAATTTGAAAAACTCTCACCCATCCCTGGTTATTGCAACTAATTATCATGACTCCTATTGATTAACATAATTAGTACCAAATTAAATTCATATTTATTGCAATGATCTAAATTCTAACCCATAATTAGTGCTAATTCAAATGTACAATTAATGTAAAAAATCAAATTACATGCAGGTGTGTATAGAGTTAAGCCCAAGTTCCTATTTGAAATGCAAAAACCTTAACACCATACCATACTATATTTGTTTAAATAACACAAGTTTTTAACTTTTAACCTTTAATCCAATTTTACAATTTTATAAACTTTGAGATTAGTATTTTTAAGTATTAATAAAATTTATGTTCTTTTATCCTTAATACTTGGGTCTCCGTCCGTTACCAAATATTCCCTAATAGTATCTTTGTAGTTTACAGTTCATATAAATTGTTATGTTAACCTTTTTATCGTTATTTTAACCTTAAATTTAGTATCATTTACGTATCTGGGATTTATGAAAGTTTCCTTGTATTATGGGATTTATGAAAGTGTATTCAGATTTTTCTACCATATCCATGTGTATTCAAAGTATATTATAATATATACCCTAAAATTGTTTTGCAATATCTATATTAAGGAAATATGTAAATCCCATAAATGCACCAATAACATTAAAACTATGGCTTAAATGATTAAAAATAAAGATACATAATAAACACATTTTAGTAATTATGTGAAATGTGAACTGTGAAGAACTAAGAATTTGAAGATAAATGAACACAAATTTTATTAAAACTTAAAAGCTGATTGCAAAGTTCATAAAATTGGATTAAAGAAAAAGCATTGAAACCTACATTGTATTAGCAAATGATATAGCGTGGTATAATGATAATGTTCTTGCATTTATGATTGAACACAACACTAACTCGGATTTACCAAAAAAGAACACTAATTATGTGTTTGAATTACAATTTATTATAGGGTAAAATTTAGAATATTGCAACAAATATAATGAGATAGCACTAATTATGGTTTTGAAAGAGTTGCAATAATGGGGATAGAACAATGTGGAATAGAACCATGGTTTTCAAAATCGGACCAGACCAGATGGTTGGACCAGAAAAACTGGAAACTGGTCAGTGACCAATTCTGTTTTACCCCAGAACCGTTATTTCGTCTAAAACTGTTGATTTGGTCAGCAAACCACTGACCTAGGCAGTTGAACCATTTGAACCATCCAATGATTTTGGTCGTTTTTTATTTTTTAAAATTTTTTATCAAAATGGACCATCCATTCAGTTCAACCGGTCAGACCGTTCAACCCGAGAACCAGACCCCTGACTGATTCATTGTCCGATTTGATTTTAAAAACCTTGAATAGAACTAAGGGTCCATTTGATTCATAATTGGAATAAAAATCCCTAGAAATAGGAGTCAGAATAGTCTATTCCCCCACCTTTTTTTGTTCATATGGGAATTGACTGGAATGAGATTATTTTTTCTCAAGGGAGGGAGGGAATGGCCATTCCCCCAATGAAAGAATACCATTCCATTAGAAATGGGAATCAGATTCCAATTCTACCCAACCAAACAGCTCGATATTCTAATTCTGACTCTAGATCCCTATTCCCACGAACCAATCAGACTCTAACTAGAAAAAATAATAAGTAGGGCTAACAGGTTAGACGAGAAAATTCTAAATTTAAGAGGAAGCATTACCAAAAAATAAAAATAAAATAATTAAAAATACAGCCGATAGAGGCCAGCACCAAGTAAAATGGTACCAAAACTGGATCACCCCAGATGTGCCATGTGTTGATCACTCAAGAGGCTGGGATACAATATGGAGATGGACTATTCCAAGGACCAAAACGTGCTTAAGGCTCGCTCAGTTTGGAAGAATTACACATACAAATTTGTAGAGTGCAAAATCTTATATTTTGTAATATTTTATGTATTTGTAAAGTACATATTTGTATTTGTAGTTTTGTACTCCTTCCAAACTGGGCCATGACGCAGGATCATCAAAGGTACTCAAGGCTCAGTTTGGAAGGAGTAATCCAAATATGTACAGTGCAAATAGATACAAAATAATAAAAAATACAAGATTTTGCACTCTACATATTTGTGTTTCTACTCCTTCCAAACTTAGCTTAAAAAGCATATTTGTACGTATCACCAGTTCCATTGGTGCAAACCAATCAGAAACAAATTACTGAACTTGGCCAATGGATATAAAGACAGTATATAATCATTATCACAAAAAATCACCTTGAATACATGAAGCAGGAGAGAGAAGGAAAATTGCAACTGCCACAGAAAACTATATACAAAGAAAGGATAATCTTAGCTTCCTTCAAGTAGCATGAGCATGAGAAAACTGAACTATCTTGAAAACTTGGCGGCTACGTGCTCAGCAATTGCCAGGCTTGAAGTTAGACCAGGTGACTCTATTCCAAACAAGTTTACAAGACCTGGTATGCCATGGATCTCTTCACCCTGCAAAAGTGTTTCTTTTTTCTGAGAAAAATAATATGAAAGGGAAAACAATTTCAACACATATGCATATCTGGATTTGGAACAAAATAGAAAAGGAAGAGCATCAAAAACAGTTTAAGTCATTGGTTTCTTTCTTGACCACTTGTTACCAAATGCAATACTTTAAAGTAAAAAGTGCTTTGGGTGACGGCGCAAAATCACTAAGAAAAGTAATCCAAGAAACCACCTTAACAACCAGATTCTTCATGTATATTTTTTTTGTTTAATATGAAATTTGAAATCAAATTACATAATTTAGGAAAACTACTGATGACAAGTGTGTGAAACGGCTTGCCAGTTGGCTCCATTCACTTTAACAAAATACACCTTTCATCTAATTTAAACTGGAGGACAGTGGTCTAAATAAAGTCACATGTGCACATGGACAAACACAAGATATATAATATAAAGTCAAATATATACATTGAAACAGGCAATATATCCTTTATGTTGTCTCTGTGGTCTTATTATCAATCATATCAGAAAGAAGAATGCCCAAGTAATCTAAGTCAAAGAACAAATTTAAGTCATTGTTTTCTTTCTTGATCATTTGTTACCAAATGCAATACCAAGTAAAAAGTGCTTTGGGTGACGGTGCAAAATCACCAAGGGAAGTAATCCAAGAAACCATCTTACAACCAGATTCTTCATGTATATTTTTTTTTGTTTAATATAAAACTTGAAATCAAATTACATAATTTAAGAAAACTACTGATGACAAGTGTGTGAAACGGCATGCCAGTTGGCTCCATTCACTTTAACAAAATACACCTTTCATATAATTTAAATTGGAGGACAGTGGTCTAAATAAAGTCACATGTGCACATGGACAAACACAAGATATATGATATAAAGTCAAATATATACATTGAAACAGGCAATATATCCTTTAAGTTGTCTCTGTGGTCTTATTACCAATCATATCAGAAAGAAGAATGCCCAAGTAATCAAAGTCAAAGAACAAATTTAAGGACCCTAGATGCACCCATGAAGACTGCAAACCATAATCTAAATGAAGTAAATGGTTGAGTCTAGTAACATTTCAAACAAATTTAGCTGAACTAGTACCATACAACCATCTACTAAGTGATGTTGGTTTCATTAGTGACATGACATACTGCGACAGATCTCTGTTAACTGTTTTATGGTTGTAACTAATGGTATTTGCCTAAACATGTTTTATGGTTGTAGTGAATATAAATGCCGAGACGAATAGAAGCAAGATTACAATGATAAATATAAATAAATGCATTTTACAAACTTAAAAGTAGTTTCAATTGGCGCAGGGAAATGGAAAGTTGACTAAAGACAGTTTAGTCAATTGTCTTGAGTACCAATTATCGCACCCAAGAGAATATATCAAAGCTAAATGATATGCACCATTTTGTTATCAGAAACTTAATTGTGCCTGGAAAATTTCCTCATTTCACTGTATTCAAGCTCTCTGCTCTCATAAGAAAGAAAGAAAAAAGAGAAGGATCCCAGATCAGCTTCAGCATGTTACCTCGTGAATGGTTGATCAATTAATTTCCTGGATATTTATTTAGAACTTTGTTGCAAGGAACAGGATGGATGGATGCTTAGCGGGAAATCTGGTGAAGGTAAAAGTAGACGACAGTATCTAGTGCTTTTAGTTCTGGTGAGTCCGCATGTATATATTGTGTATCAGTGTAATACTGTCTGTTATGCACCAAAGGTGCACAGTCAGTCACCATATAGAATAAATCTGGGAAAACACACTGGTTCCTTGATCCAAACCAGTAAAAGGATATTCATTAGAGTTGTTTAGGTAATACTAACAAATGATAGCAATACAATACACCAATACACACTCCAGTTTCCTGCGAGGTCAACTTAGGACCTAACGGCCTTCTTCTTAATATCAGTTTGAATTCTAGTATTCTACCTTCACTTGTGCTTACTGTGTTTCAAATGCTTTCTTTTGAACTTTTCCTTATTCCCTTTTTCCAGATCCATGACACAACTACCATCTCCTTTTTGAGGTCAGATACTTTCATTTACCCTCAGTGTAAATGGAACTTCACTGCTAGTCTGCTACCCAATTTGATATTTCATTATTCACTCTGAAGTTCTGATCTGATTCTTAGGGTACCAATGGAATGTGATCCTTCTCCTAACCATAAAAGGTAAAGGATGATACAGGTACAATAAAAGCTTTCTGTTTTACTAATTTTATGATTTTGAAAATATGATGCAGCATTCAAGTACTTACTGTTGTTGGACAAAGAGTCCTCAGAACTCTTCATTTTTCTTCACTATGAGAAATGAATCTTATGATCCCATGTAATGAAATCAAATCCGGATCTAGGTACATATGGTCAAAATATGACATATTGATAGCTCTAATGTAAGTTATTATTTACATGACCTGCACAAAGGAAAAGGTTCCAAAATTGTGATGTGTATTGTACTTTGAGCTAGATATCTCCCAGACCAAATTTGACTCATTTCATGACCATAACCATCTAATCAAAGAAATTCTCCTGATATTATCCATATGCATTGTGGCCATTTCATGTAATTTGATTAAGGTCATATATGACCATAATTACCGAAGTGTGTTTTGTCTTGGATCAACTTTGTTTCTTCCACTGGCACAATAATATCTATTTAGCCAGAAATGGTCTATATAAATAATGCTTAGAAGCTAGAACCCCAGAGGGAAAAAAATTACTTATCTAAAAAAAAAAAAAAACTGATTTAAAGGTAAAAAGGGACTCTGCAAGAGAACCTGTACAACAAAATCAACAGGAGGTTGTTTAGGACCAGAGAGCTTTGGTCGAATTCCTGCATATCCTGGCTCTAAAGATCCATCCTTAAGGTTAGGATAATATCTCCTTATTTTTGGATAAAAACTCTCAACACGATCAGCATGAACGGAATAATCAAACCTGGAAAAAGAAAAACAGATAGATTTGCAAAAACTAGGTCAGTTTCAATTGGATATACATAATGGTGAAAACAATTTAATCATCTTTTGCAAGGAAAAAAGAGAAAAAGAAGAAAGAAACACCAAGATGAAGTTTCAACTTTACTGTTTATTTTTATGTGAAAGAGACATTCTGCACCTACTATGTTCTAGCCAACATGGAAATTTATATTAAGCAATGCTCGTTCCAGGAATATTTTAAGGAAAGGAAACAAATACAATAATAGTTTACTTTTATTGACAAAGCTAATGCTAAAATAAGAAGAAAAAAGAACATCTCAGATGTGTTGGAAAGATAGAATCCTGAGGAAATTTATCCAATGCAACCAAGTCTCCATTTCATTTATTTCGAAAACATTCATTTAGGCCCGTCTCCAGTCCACCCCTCCCTAGACACTAGATAGCTGGGACTAACATTGTGTATGCCTTTTCAAATCTAAAACAACTCATACCAAGTTACCTTCAGGCATAGTTGTTAAGCCATTGCCTAGGTGACAAAGTGCTCTCAGTTGGGTGCCTCGCCTAAGTGTCATTGCTTATATTAAAAATGTGCTCACCAGGGTGACAAAAAATCACAAGGCAGTGCACCTTCTTGTGATATTATTATCATGGTTACATATTATGTGTGTTAATACATCCTATCACATATTATATATAGAATTTATGCTTTTCTCAAGGACTTCATCATTAAAACATTGAAGATACATGGGTTTTAAGAAGATAAAAAGAAAGACAGAAGGAAAAGGAGCTTCTCTAATAACTAAGCATCATATCATATCACCTTTCCCTGAAATAGGAACAAGGAGTCATCAATAGGAACGAGAGAATGAAAATATACCAATCATGTGATCTGAGGCACTATAAAAGAGGAGAGAAAAGAACTAATATTTAAAGGAAAAATGAGTAAAGATAGTAAACATAAAACTGAATGGTAGAACAGTTTCCAATTGTCCATTCCAAACATGATAGAAATGGCTAAAAATTCAAAAACCAGACATGAGAATTAATAGTTGATCCTTGAATGGTTTAGCAGTGAAAGGTTGGGTCACCAAGTTGTTGACTGAGTCAACAGTTTTTTGCAGGCAAGCAGTTTGGTACTAAAACAGACCTGGAATTCTGGCCCAGTGATGGGTTAACCAGACCAACAAGTCAGTTTGACTGCGGGTTGAAAAGTGGTGTGAGAATAAATGTTTAAACTAAAACCAAGTTGATTAACAAAAGATTAAATAGGTGAAGATTTGAGAGTCAAAAGAGAAAAAAAAAAGTAGGGAAGATAGAAAACTGGTGTGAGAATGAATTGCTTTCTCAGTCAAATAGATTTCTAGGTTTACAAATTGATGAAGAAATATACTTAGATACCCCTGATTATCAAAAATAATCCTCTCATATAAAATCAACACCCTCAACATATTTGTATATTATTTTGCAGGTCAAACACAAAAGAATTTGGTATTTTATTCATTGTATCACTATCAATTTTTGGGAGTAGAAAGAACAGTTTCTAGTTGAAAATTTGAAATCCTTCTTTTCAGCTTTAAGAACAAAAAACCTTAAGACTAAATTCAACAAAGCTTGATACCAACCATTTGGAGTCAATTATATGAATCCATGTTGATGAAGGGTGATTTCACCCGACCTCCTAACTAAGGGACACGTGGATATGACTCGACATAAATGACACCTCAGCATGACAGCTTGGCCACAACTCGGTGTAATGAGCTCGCTGAAACCACAGCAGAATAACTCACCACAAGGCAGCTCGCTATTGGAGCTCGCTACGAAGGAGTTCGCTACAAAGGAGCTCGCTATTGAGTAACCTGGAGTCTTCGAGAAACTTCTCATCCGACAAGACTGTGCCTGTCAAGACTGCTCTCACGTCCCTTGTCTGACGGCGCAGCACCTGCCAGTCCAGAAGACTGTGCCCACGTCTCACGACAGGTGGCATTGTGCATGCCGGCTCTGCATAACGTCTCTTAACTGACAGGACCGTACTCTCCGACGGATACCTGCACCAATCGAATCAGCCTGGAAAATAACGGCTGTAGTAGAGAATTAGAGGCGGTTACACCCGATTTGACAGAGCATTAATATGAAAGGGCTCTGACCCCCAAGGAAAAAGGTAATCGGAAAAGTGTGCATCTCCACTCTTAGCTCATTTTCCTTCACTACTCTCTAAGCTTTCCACCGAGTTCTAACTTAAGCATCAGGGTGTTCCCGCTGGGCGAGCTCCCCGGGAATCCTTCATCTTCTTCTCCTTCTTAGGTGTTGTCCGTTGCCAGCTAGGAGCGAGGCCCCTACCAGCTAGGAGTGACCATATCGCGCTACATCACATGTGTTTAGCACTTCAAAACACGTGTTAATCAATTGAAGTGGCTAGGAGAAACTTTTTTTGAAGATAAATAAAGAAGAAAATGTATTAAATAAGAAAGAGACACAAGGGTTCCAGGTGATAAGGCGTCACCTACCGAAACAAAGAAAACAACCCATCAAATGAAACAAGAACAAGATCAAACAATCCCATTAACCGCTGTTTATTGAAATCCATAAATCAGAGCCAAAATCTTTTTTCTTGGATCCCTCAAACTCTGGAAGAACCAAAAACCAATCCAATACCCTCCAGCCAATGGAAGCACATAGCCGCTCCTTGCTCTTCTTTTTATCATTAAAAATTCTTCTATTCTTCTCTTTCCACACCTCCCAACAGATTGCAAAGGGAACACAGCTCCACATCATTTTTGCCTTCTTACTCCCATTAAATGCTGGCCACTGCTCAAAGATCTCCTTAGGCGACTGAGGATCCCATCCCCTCACCCTAAACAGTTGAAAGAAGAACCAAAGGCAGCTTACAATACACAGTCCACCATTAAGTGCATAAAATCTTCAGATTCCGACTTGCAAAGAATGCATCTATTTACCAAGTAGAAACCTCTTCTCCTCAAATGGTCTTTGAGTAAGAATGTTATCCATTGCCACCAGCCACGCAAAAGCTTCAACTCTAGGAGGAATTGGATTTCCCCACACACCTCCAATGGAGTGTCTCTCCACATGATTCTGGACCAGAATTTTGTAAGAAGATTTGACTGAAAACTTGCCATTTATGCTTTCCTTTCACCACCTTGCATCAGCCCTGTCTGGATCAATCACCACCTCTTGGGAGTCTGGACAGAAGCACCACATTCTTCTATTTGTCTTTACTAAAGGTTCTGGCAGTGGTGAGTCAAGAAATTGAAAGGCTTCAGAGGGAGTTTTGTGGACTGGAATGTAAAAGTAGCGCAAAAGAAGTTCCATTTGGTAAGATGGGATTGGGTGTGTAAGGCAAAGAAAGATGGGGGGAGAAACTTTATGAACATGTATCTGCTTATTCATTTGCACAGTTGCATTTCTGTTAAACATCAAACAGCTAGGTTCTTATGAGAAAGTCTGATAATGCTAGAAAGAATCTACTCAACAAAGCTTCAATCCAACCATTTGGAGCCAATTGTATGAACCCAAGTGTTTATGCACTTATAAAAAAAATGTGTTGATCAATTGAAGCAGCTGGGAGAAACTTTATGAACATGTATCTGCTTATTCCTTTCTATGGATGCATTTTTGTTAACACCAAACAGCTAGCTGTCTAAAAGAAAGCCTGACAATCCTAGTTATTTTCAGTAGCAGTAGCAGCAGCATGTTTGATCTCAGAAGACAACAGTAAAATATAATTGAAAATATCTGGCTACTTACCAGTTTAATATGCTTTTTAAATGCTAGAAAACCCAAAATATTAATAATAAAAAGATTTAAAGAAAAAAAGATATAAAATATACTTATTCAAAAAGATAGATGCATCATCTATGTCAGTGATCCATTCTACATCTGGGCCAAATTTGACATGGCCATCCAAATCCAGTGTAACATGGACACCAATGCCACCATCCTCAGGTATAGGATAAATCAAATGTTTGAAAGGAGGAGTCTTAACATTTGATAGCGTGAAGTAGCAACCACGAGCAAAATAAGAAGCAGGAACAATGCCAGGTGAAAGGCCACTGAATCTTTTTGCAAGGAATGGAGCACTCAAACCTGCAGAGTTCATTACAAGCCTGGGGATGACGATAAGATCTGGGAGAAGTGGAGACTTGCCAATGCAGTTTTCAAGATCCTTCCTTTCAGAAATATGGAGAAACATGCGATTATCTTCAAGATAGCCTCCAATAACAGTAGTATTGTAGCAGAAATTTGCTCGATGATTCTCAGCATCCCCCTGGATCCACATTGCCATGAGCATCCCTGTTAATATGAAGTAATTACCCTAGCGTTTGTAAACTGGAAGAGAATAAGTCAAACGCATCTATTTGATGTCTTAAAAAGCTTTCTTTTCTTTTATAGGAAAAAACAGAATCTACTTGATGAGCCATTATAGGGTAAGACACCAACCAATCCAAAGAAAGAAGAAATTACATACCACTAAAGATAGCATGAGTGAATGGGTATCAACTATCCCAGTAGAAGGTGATATTACTGCTTTCACGCATTGCAGTTCTGGTTCAATCTGCATAGCATCAGAACCTTCAATCATCCTCAGATCTTTAACCCCATTTTCTATCCCACGATCCAGAATGTCATTCAACTTTGGAATCTCTGAGGATCCAGTAGCAACAATGAGTTTACCAACTCGTGTATGAGGGACCCCACGTTCAGAGCAATACTTGTACAGCAGGTCTCTCCCTCTTATACACAAATTTGCCTATGAAATAAATGCACATAAGATTTTCCAGTTTACTGGTCATTGAACCTAAAAACAGCACCCCAAAATTCATTCTAGAAAAGAACATAGATTTATATAGAATGCAAATGAACTGAAGGTGGTTTGTGGAACTATTCAACATGTTCCTTCTAATGTCCAAAAGTATTCATTTAGGATCATCATTTTCTTTTTTCCTTTTTGAATAAAGGTGATATCTATATCCAGTCCACCCCTACCAAGACTCCAAATAGTTGGGACACATTAGATGATAGCCTTTCTTTATTTTTGAATATGTTATAGTTCTTTGTTTTTTGATAACTGATAAAAGGAAATTGTATTACTACAAAGGAAGGCAAGATACCCTTAAACTGTACAAAAAGTAAGTACAGATATAACATCAAAATATATAACTATATGTCATCAGTCTTTACATAAAAACCTAAAAATGATGGGTGCCCACTCATTCCTGAATCTTTTTTTTTTCTCTTTTTTGATGAGTAATGCGATAAGTCTTGTCTGTTCACTCCCTTTCACGCATTCCTGAATATTAAGTGAGACACGAGAACAAACTTAATGCCTGGGCCATATCATAAGTGTTAGGCAATGTATGCCCTCAGCTCCAACAGGAATGATGTAAACTGATATTTGTTGTTGAATAAATCCAATTCATTATTGTTTCATGTGTATATGGTATGTTTCTGTGTAATATCCCTTAAGCTAGACATTTATGAGACTTATGTTAACTTATAATGTTCTCAGCCAATTGATAAACTTGGGGAGTTTATCATGCCAAGGTGACACTCTTGTACTGCCAAAATGTAGTAGTCTATCTCAAGATTGCTGGAAGATTTTCAAAGAAGATCTTTGCGAGGTGTTTAGAGAGTTTGCAAACAATCATATAGTAAGCCCAGGAGTCAATGCTACTTTCCTGGCTATCCTTAAGAAGGTTAATGCTATCCTCCCTAAGGATTTTAGACCAATAAGTATGGCAACTAGTATCTACAAAATCTTAGGTAAGGTGTTGTCTTTGAGGATTAAAGAGGTTATTCCTTCCCTAATCAGAAAATACCAGGGGGCTTTTCTACAAGGAAAGCAAATTACAAACCAAATATTGGTAGCTAATGAATGCCTGGGAGAAATAAGAAGATCCAAAAAGAAGGGATTTGTTTGCAAGCTTGAACTAGAAAAGGCCTATGATTTAGTGGATTGGCATTTCCTTTAATAAGTTTTGAGGAAGTGTGGTTTTGGAGAAACTTGGTGCCAGACTGCCAGTGGATTTTTGGTTGTGTGAGTTACTTCTCTCTCCTGATTAATAATGGGGGGGGGGGGGGGTAAAGGTTTTTTTTCCCAGCTTGTAAGGGTAATAAGGCAAGGGGACCCTCTCTTGCCCTTCTTTTCACCTTGTTAATTGGTGTGCTAAGTAGAATGATCTCGAAGGCTGATAGGGAGAATTTAGTAAATGGTTGGAAAATAGAAAACAGGCAAGACTAGAGTGTCAGTCACCCATCTTCAATTTGCAGATGATATGTTAGTTTTTGGTGAAGGAGGGGACTTGGAGTAGATAAGGAATCTAAAGTTGTTGGTGAAAAGGTTTGAAAGTGTGTCCAATCTGAGAGTTAACCTTGAAAAGAGCAATATTGTAGGGATAAATTTGGATAATAGAGAGGTGGAGGCGATTGCAGGGTGTTTAGAGTGTTCTATAGCAACTTGGCCCATGACCTACCTAGGACTTCCTTTAGGGGCAAACCCCAAGGAGAGCAGTTTCTAGTGCCCGGTATTAGAGAAGTTTGAGAAGAGATTGCCTTCTTGGAAGAAGAATTATATTTCTTTGAGGGGTAGGATTACCCTAATTAGAGCCACCCTATCTAACCTACCAACTTATTTCTTGTCAGTCTTTAGGATTCCCTCTAGAGAAGCTAAGAAGCTAGAAAAGTTAACAAGGGACCTCCTTCGGGAACCGAGGGAAAGAAGTTAGAATCATCTTGTGAAGTGGGAGGTGGTGTGCAAAAGTAAAGAAGAGAGAGGTCTAGGAATAGGGAACTTGATGCAAAAGAATAAGGCTTTGTTGGGGAAATGGCTATGGAGATGGCCATTAGAGAGAGAAAGATTGTGGTTTGAGGTGATAGGAAGTATTCATGGCCACTCAGAGAATGGATGGGATGTTGGGGTCTCTTGGCGAGCAACTTTGGCAACACCTTGGAAGGCAATCCACAGTGCCCTCTCTCAACTTAACAATTTTCTCAAGTATGATGTGTATACTGTTAATTTGGTTCTCTTTTAGGAAGATATTCGGGTTGAAGAGGCTCCTTTGAAGGACCTCTTTCCATCTTTATACACTATCTCCCGGTACAAGAAAAAGTTTTTTTTTTATCAATAACACAATTCATTATGTAATTTCAATAAAAATTACAATTAGGAAGACTAACTTTCTTATCTTCCAAATACGGTTGAGACCCAAGAAAGGAAAAGAAAAGAGAAAAAAGAGAAAGAGAAAGGGGAAGAAGAATAAAATTACAGTTGTGCCCAAAACATTGACTCCCTCTCCACCCCTTGTTTAGCTAACCCATTAGCAAAAGAATTGGCTGACCTTTTTACCCAAATAATTTTAACTTCCATTCCTCGAACCAGCAATCTAAATTTCCTCCTCACATTACTGTAATGCCATAAACCACTATTATCTTTATTCAGCCATCCTACCACCACCTCCGAATCCCCCTCAATTATGAGTTTGTTGATATTCATCTCCCTAGCTTTCCGGATTCCTTCCATAACTGCATGCATCTCGGCTCTAAGAGAGTCACCCACTCCAATTGGGCCTGAAAACATGGCTAAGACAACCCCATTTTCATCCCTGAAAACACCCGCAATCCCTAATTGTCCAAGATTCCCTTTGCAACTCCCATCAAAATTAAATTTTATGAAACTTGCAGGGGGGGTCCAAGACACATTCATCACTATTTTTAGCAATCTCACCCCAAATCCTTAACATGTCATCCACTATATAATCTGTGAATAGCTCTAGGGATTTCAGCCACAATACGGCCCTTATAAGGATTAGAGCCCTTAGTTCTTCAGCACCTCTCTTTGCTTCAGAGAATATCCTGGAGTTTCTTTCTTCCCATAAGGACCAACAAACCGCAGTCCTCAGTCCTCTCCACATAATCCTTCCCCTTTTCATATGCCACCTGAAAAAAGAAGGGAAAAACATATTTTGCAAATTTGATGGAGGGCTCTAGCTACACCCAAATAGGGAGAAAGCCCACTCCCAAATAGACTTAGCAAATTGGCAAGACACTAGTAGATGAAAACCAATCTCCCCATCATCTTTACAAAGAACACACCAGTGAGGGGACAAACAAATATTGGGTCTTTTCTTTTGGAGCAGGATCACTAGTGTTGAAGCTTTCCAGAAAGGCTTCTCAGCAAAAACTACCAACCTTGGGAGGAATTGGTCTACACCAAACCTCATTAACAGGAAAAGGAAGGGCTACAGGACTGGTGGACTGGTTTAAAACTTTGAAGAAAAGGGCATAGGAGAAATAACTAGTGGGGGTGGGGGTCCAGATTCTAGAGTCCACCTTAGTAGGGTCTAAGAAAATATTGTCCAGAAGCTGAAGGAGATTCGAGATATTATCAAGGTCTAAGTCTCTTACAACCCTTCGTAAACCCAAATTCCACCCAAAACTAGAGATGGAAAAGGAAGGAGTGATGAAAGAGGAAACTGGCTCATTTTTAAAGTCAAATAGGGCATACAAAGAAGGAAACTGGTCCATTAGGGGGGAACCCCCCACCCAAGTATGCTCCCAAGATTTTATGGAATTGCCTGAATTCAAATCATACCTGATAAGAGGGGAAAAAATTGGTAACAACTCATGGATGGCTTTCCAAGGTGAAGTGCTTGTGGTCCTAGCTCGAATTCCCACATTCCATCCATTCAACTCCAGTCCATGTATGCTTGCCACTATCTTGGCCCATAATTTCTCCTTCTCTAATGGGAATCTCCACAGCCATTTCCCCATAAGGGCCAAATTCCTTTTTCTAATGTTCCCGAGACCCAAGCCACCACTCTCTTCTCTTCTCCCGATTCCCAAAGGAAGTCTCTCATCATCTTTTCCAATATGTTAGAAATCCTAACTGGGATTTTGAACACTAAAAGTACAAGAAAGAGCTTGTTTCTTCTTTTTGCTCCCCTTGGGAATCTTTGTTGACTCTAGTTTGGGACTTTGGGTTCCGACAAGGTCTAAGGGATGAGGAGATTGTGAGTCTCTCTTGCCTTTTGAGTACCCTTGAAAAATTTTGTTTGGGCCCCATGAAATCAGATAAAAGGTTTTGGAATCTTGTGCCCTCGGGTAGATTTTCTTGTGCCTCTTTCTTCAAGGCCCTCTGTTGTCCAATGTCTACTCCTCCTTTCCCTTTTAAGGAGATATGGTGCAAGCCTGTTCCCCCTAAGGTCTTGGATTTTTGTTGGGAAGTGTTTTATGGGAAAGTAAACACCTTGGATAATCTACAAAGGAGAAGGCCCTATCTCTGCATCTCACCCAATTGGTGTACCCTTTGCAGATCCCATGGTGAGGACTGCAACCGTTTACCAATTTCTTTATTGTTACAGCAGATTTGTGGGATTGGCTCTTCTTGATTTTTGGATGCAGGTGGAATAGTCCAGCAGATGTAAGCTTACTTTTTGACCCTTCTACCTTTGCTTGGCACCATCGAAGAGGAAGAATAATGTGGAGGGTTGCAAGGGAAGCAACACTGCTTTGGATAGTGTGGGAAGAAAGGAATGCCAGAATATTTCAAAAGAAGGTGCAAAGCCAACAAGACTTGAAGGAATGTATCCCGTACAGGGCTATAGTGTGGCTAAAATCTTCGGAGTTATTTTAGTGGTTTTCTTTTAATGACCTGTGGAGGCATTGGGTAGAAGTGGCAAGCAGTTCCTCATTGAAGACAAAGATGCACATGAGATGGGTACCCCGACCTAAAGGCTTCTTGAAATTAAATTTTGATGGGAGTAGCCTGGGAAACCCAGGCCCTTCTGGGATGGGATGGGTTATAAGGAATGAAAGTGGTTCTGTGGCTCTTCTATTTTCAGGCCCATTAGGTGAGGGGGACTCCATGAGGGCAGAACTATTAGCTGCACAACAAGGGGTACAGCTTGCTACACATATAGGAGTGGAGCAGCTACTAATAAAAGGTGATTCTAAGGTGGTTGTGGGGTGGTTACAGAACCTAGAGACTGCACTTTGGTGCTTCAGAAATGAACTTAAAAGATTCAAATGCTTGACGAGAAACTTGTATGTTAGTATACAATGGGTAGGGAGATCCGCCAATGCTATGGCTGACTGCTTAGCCAAGCAAGGGGCAACCGGGGAGCATTGTATTGGGCTCAGATGTAATCCTTTTTAGTGTTTGATGGGTTGGAGAGGTCGCAGCTCGTGCCTCTCCAAGTGCCTTCTGTAATGGTTGCTCTTGATTTCTTCTTCTAATAAATTATTCATTTATCCAAAAAAAAAAAAAAAAGAAAAGCACTGAACGAGACTGCTTCCAATTTAATCCATCATGCCCCGGTGATTTATCTCCATCTATCTCCTTTATCACCTCCCACACCTCCACTTTATTGAACAGTAAGGAGTGTGGTGAGAATCAGAGGAGAAAAGATGGCTAGAATAATCTGGAGCTGTCTTCCAGTTTCCATTTGCTGGAATATATCGAAGGAAAGGAACAGAAGACTTTTTGAAGATAAGGAATGGAAGCTGGACAAATTGGTGGCAGCTGTTGGCAAATCTGTTGCAGATTGGGTTTTGATATTGCCTGAGTTTTCTCAGGTCAAGAGAGTAGACATAGGAGAAAGCTTATGGGAGGTGGTGGGATTTCAAAATTATGATATGGATAATTGAAAATATGTTATTGATGTACTTGCTGCTGTTGTTAGGTGCTACCTTAACACCTAGCCAGATTGTACTTTATTGTTCTTTTACTTATCAAAAAAAAATATCCTTGTATTGCCCTGGTTATCCAAGAATCCCCATTCTCATCTCCAAACCTAATTGTATTAAATCTCCACCTATGGCCCACGAGCTAACAAACTGTCTTCTAGTTTCCAATAGATCTTAACGTAGTCCTGCCTCTATTGGCATCCCTATTTGGGCCATAGATATTAGGGATGATTCCCTTGAAACCATCAGCGAAGATGAATTCTACAATCACCAAGCGTTCCCTGATTCTATACAAGGTTAATTTGCATTTGCTCCCATCCCACATAGTGATGATCCCCCTAGCTATCCCGTTAACTGGCTTTGCAAAGCCAAGATGAATTCTATAGATACAAGGACAATATGCATTTTCTCCCATAATGATGATAACCCTTGCTATCCTGTTAAGTGGCTTTGCATCCCAGTCTAATAGTCTATCCCCGCATACACTCTTAGTGATGACAGCATCCGTTTCATAATCCTTGTTTCCTATAACAGCAAAACATCCAGCTTCTAGTGCTTGATGAAAACACAAACAATCGCCTTTTCTCTAAGCACAAACCTCTGATATTCCAAGAGATAAGCTAAATGTTTTCCATGAGTAACTTGTATGAGATCCATTAGCAAATTCCATTATTCCTCCTCCTACCCCTAGCAGAACCCTCAAGGTTGCCTGCCCTATCATTTAAACCTCAAGTGAACCGAAGGCTCTCCCAGCTCTTCTTGTTAGCTCATCTACCCTTCTTGACATTTATGTGACCCCTTTCTTCCAATGCTCTATATGTTCAATTGCACTCATGACTCAACAGCTTTATTTTTTTCTTCCTCAAGACCCTTGAACGACACTCCCAGAAACTCCTCAGTCCACATAACCTAACCTGAAGCCGTTGATTCCTCGCCCTTTTCTTTTGGTACCCCAAAAAGCTTCCCTCTGTTTCCCTCTCTCCCATTGACCCCCTCTCCTTCTCTCCCCCCTCCATAACCTTCAGACGCCTTTTTTGTCCCAATCCTCGATTCTCCTCAGTCCTCACTCAAGTGGGATCCGTTACTTGGGTTGAAATGACAACCTTGGTTCCTACATATTTCTGGGAGCAAAGGCAAACCAAAATGTACACTCAGCTTAATTGCACTTACATCAGTGCAAGTGAGCATAAACTCAGAAACAGTTCTCGGTTCATTTCTTTCATAGCTCCCATCTAGGCCAACGGTTCGAGTGGTTTGGACTTTGAACCCATTTCCTTCCATGTAAATGGTCTGACCTTATAGAGAGATGTCTGGCGATGGTTTCTTTTTCTTTTGTTTTAATGAAACAGAACCCAAAGACCAAAGACAATAAATCCGAGATGGGTATCTATTAGTATTAACTCGTACCTTAAGAGACTTCGGAGGGTAATAAATCCCAGCATGGATGACTTCGCTGTTGCGTGAACTGGTTCCAGTACCGAAAGTGGAAGCAGATTCGATCACCAAAACCTCTCTACCCTTCAAAGCTAGCTCTCTTGCCACTGCAATTCCGACCACCCCAGCTCCAATCACAACACAATCGACCGCTTCTTTCGGTGTATTCCCGAGATAGGTACTTAAACTCTGTGATTTCACCCATCTAGATATGTTTTTTATGGGTTTGCTCAAGTTCCGTAACATGGAATCGAGCATCTTTCGATTTTCGAATAGTCAGTCGCGATCAACCTAGGGCGAGACAACTGCCGATTTATTTTTCTGACTTCGTTTTGGACAGTCTCCACTCAGCACACTCCAAGTCTCGGAAATTCGGCTAATTTTATCGGTGGGTGTGGTATTTTAAAAAAATTGAAGGTATGGGTTTAGTTTTGGTTAACGAAAATAGAAAATCGATGATTAATTGAATCGATCAAAATACATATATTTATATATTATGTATTTTTTGTGTATATATATATATATATATTATATTTTATATATTATAAATTAATAAATATATATTTATAATAATATATTATTTAATATTTAAAATACAATATTTTATATATTTTTAATATTTTATTATATATTTTTATAATATATATTATAAATAATAAAAAACTAACGAATTGACGAATCGAATCAATGGTTAATCAAACTGGTCAACCAGTTAACTGATTGGCTTTAATTCAATTTCGATTATCAATAACTCCGTTTTAGTTTAAAAAATAAGCCCATGGTTCGATTACCGAACCATGAGCACCCCTAAATCAGACAACTGACGTCTCACGTCATGTTACAACTTACACGAGGTTGAATCTTAAAGTCCTAATCCGTTTAGTAAAATATAAATATCACCTTTAGGGTTTCTGACAATCACAAAAAAACTCCTCTGCATTTTGACTATAACAAAAACCTCCCCTATAATTAATGTAACTTCGTTAGCTTTTCTGATCGAAAATACTGATATAGGGGATGTTTGGAATTGTGGCTATTTAAAAAAAAAAAACGGTATCACGTCGGATTCACATAGGCATTTCAATAAACGCCCATATATATGAATGTTTGGTTCAGGTGTTTATTAAAAAATCGGGCATGTCTTATAAATCGGGACACCAAATTTGGCATTTTATGCATCGGTGAACCGTTTCCCCAACGGTTGATTGATGTGTATCCTATGTGGTGCTTACTTGTCAACACATACATGAAAAATGGTGATGAAAATCACCTTACCAACCAGCAGTGTTGCTCACTGCCTACGTGACAGAAGCGTTTTTTTTTTTTTTTTTTTTGTGAAAAACGAGTATTAGAAGTATGGGCATTTTTTCTTGAAAATTGGTCCCAAAAAATGCCCACACTTCCAAACACCATCATAATGTTTTACTTTTTAAATGACAAATTTACCCTTAGACTAGAAAACCTCTTGAGACTATGGAAAAATTAAAACTAAAATTTCCAAGTAAACCTTTAGTACAATAAACAAATATAGAGTCTCTTCAAACAAAAAAAAAAAAAAACAAATATAGAGATTATTCCCCTTTCAAAAATGCCAAAACCACAATCTTTCCCAAGAAAATAACCGAACACTAAAATCCATTATTCCCAAAGGAAATACTAAAAAAACATAAGAAATAATTTTGAAATTTAATTACCTAAAATTTCTAGAAAGCCAAAATCTTAGTCCTTCTTTTCATTCCTATAACACTTCGGGTAGGATCGAAGTTGATGTGATGCCTAAATCATTGCCACAAACCTGCTCCAACTAAAACAGTTCCGGTTAGAGTTCATTTGCAATAAGAGACAGGTCCTAATAAGCCTTTTAGATTCAGCTAATTGGTTAGCCATTTCTTTCTTCCTTTTTTCTTTTTGATAGAAAATAGGAGGACCTACACAAATGGGGTAGTTTTGCCGCATAAATCACAAAAAACAAATAAAACTATGGTCCCAAGGGAGATTTTCTACATTAGCAAAACCACCAGAAATAATTTTATGTGCTAGTCAATCCATAGCCTGCTTTGCTTCACGATATGCATGGTGAAAGATGATGCTAGAGTTGAAGTGATTGTTGGGCCCAGCCCATTATGGGATATTGACCCATATTATAGCCCATTCTCCTTCAGCCAACTGTTTTTTTTTTTCAAAAAAAAAAAAAAGTAGGGTTAGATCCTTTTTGCGCGCATAGATTTCTCAGTGCGCATAGTTCATCAAACGGCCGGAACTTTCCGATTCACCGTCCGATCGAGCAGAAATTTGGATAGTAAGTGGATGACTCATTTTTCTTCATTCTGAACGGTCGGATCTTTGATCGAAGCTCTGAATCTCCGGTTATTTGTGGTCGAACAGAAGCAACTTGTAATTGTTCGGGAAAAGAAAACATCTCGCGGCAGTCTTCATCAATTACTCTGATCAAGGGTCATTTGTGGTTCGATTTGACTGCAATTTGGTGGAATTGTTCGAAACTTAAAGACCTACGATTTGAACGGTGGAGATCTGATTTGGAGTAGTGAAGGTCTCCATGTTGTGGCCTGAACAGTAACCGCGTTTGTGAGTTTTTCTGACTGTTATTTTTCACCACCTTTGGTATTCTCGTTTGTATGTTTGAGAATCTGTATTTGCTCTAAGTTTGTGAGCATATTGTGGTGTTTGAGTTACTGTAATTGTTACCTCAAATTATTAGTGGAGATTTTTTGTTGGGTTTCCTTGGCCCCGTGGTTTTTTTACCCTTCACATTGGAGGGATTTTCCACGTTAAATATCGTGTTTCTCTGCTTGGCTTATGATTGTTTTTGTTGATATCTTGCTTGGAATTGTGATAGCTCAATATCTACAAGTTTTTATTTTTGGGAGAGAAATAGTTTGTGAATAAACTTAGTTTCTTCCCAACAGCGGTGACAAGCACTAAGGCATTCTTGGATGATGTTCTCCAGTCTCCATGGGGCTTCGCTATCTTCCTCAGTCAATCGATGACGAGCTTGGAGTCACCTTCAATCACAACCAGGAAATCCTTGAAGTTGGAGGCAATGTTGATGGCTTCCCAAGCAACTTATGCTTTAACTAAGTTGATAGAAGTAAAACCAATGCTATAAGCTTTTAGGTCAACAACCGAAGCCAAATGATTCCTAGCAATAGAGCACCAACCATCATTTTTGCAAGAAGCATCAAAATTTATCTTTATGGTCCCAGGTTTTGGATTACACCAACCATCATTTGCTTCATCATTTTGGACGTTTTCCAAAACACACATATAGTTAGAAGCTCTCTCCAAAATAATATGAGTAAGAGATTTTATTGTTAAAGCATTTATCATTTCTATTTTTCCAAATAAACCAAAGAATAACAAGAAGTTTTTCAAGGAGATCATCAGGAGGATTCAGCCACTTAAAAATTCTGATCCACTAGTTATTAATAATCAAATTATTACCATTTGGAACTGGGATACTTGTATTTATTGTAGACCAAATTTGTTTGGATAAATTGAAATTAAGGAATAAATGATCCACATTCTCTTCTTTACCACAATGGTCACAATTACCCTCAATGTTTAGGCCTCTCACAATAAGCTTATTTTTAGTGGGCAACTTGCCACTAAAAACCAAAAAAAAAAAAAAAAACTTTAATTTTGGGGACTTTAAGGTTCCAAATACTTTTTAACAAATTGTCTATTCTTTCATTTCCCCCATTAATTCGGCATTCTTCATTATAAGCAAATTTCACAGAAAAATTACCATCTAAAGCAAACTTCCATACTATCTTATCCCCATAATGGCTTGAGAGAATTATGTGAGGCTTTATATGATTCCAAACTGAAATCAAGACCAACTCTCTAATGTGATCTTCCTTCCAAACATTCCTCTCTTGGTTAATCACACTACTCATTGGCATCTCAATATTTGAAATATTTTCAGGATTGACCTCCTCTACAATGGGGTTAGAACCCACCCAAGTTTCTTTTACGGGACTTAATGAGATTCCCATTTTTAATTTTCTACTCATACCCCTCCTAAGCAGCTCTCTTGTTGCAATAAATACCTTTCTTCGAAATAACTTCAATTCCCAGAAAAAGTATTTACTTGAATACTTTCCACTTACTACTTTAACCCACAAGTTCTCTTAATTTCTGATGATTTTCCACCCAAGCTTTGCCAAGAGAGCTTTGCCAATCCATTTGAGATTTTTCAAACCCAAACCACCCGTAAACTTGGAGGAGCAAACTCTCTTCTGGTTAACAAGGTGGATGGGATTGGAGTTTCTTGAGCTTGACTATATAAAATCTCTCTAAATTTTTCTCTAGGTCATTAATGATATTATTGAGAATTTTGAAAGATTGTAGAACAAATTGAGGAATTATGGACGCTGTTGAATTAACTAAAATAAGCTTTCTCTCAAGGGGAAAGGTACTTTTTTTTCTAACCAGCAAGTTTTTTGGCCATTATCTCATTCAGGAATTTAAAAACATCCTTTTAGACTCTCCCATCAATGATAGGAGCACCAGGGTACCTTTTTTTATTTTTTTCTTTTCAAGAGGAATTTTGAAGATTTTAATCATGATTTTTTTTATGTCTATTACGGATGCTTTTAGAAAAGGTGATGGTTGATTTTGAATAATTTGGTAATTGGCCAAAAGCTAAAGCAAACTTATCCAAAATTTCCTTTATTTTAAGACAAGAATTGAGAGAGGTCTTAGCATAGATAATACAATCATAAGCAAATTGTAAAATGGGATAATAGGTCCATCTCTATATGTCTTACAATCAATTAATTTTTTCCCATTTGAGGCTTCAACCTCTAACTTTCTTGTGAGAGCCTCAGCACAATACACAAAAATGTATAGGCATAACAAGTCACCCTATCTGATGCCTCTAGAGGCTCTTATATTTCTTATGGGAGAACCATTGATGAGAATTTGAAAAGAAACCGATTTAATACATTCCATAACCCAGTTAATCCATTTTTTGTGGAAGTCAAATTTCTCAAAAACTTTTTCAACGAAATTCCACTCTAATATGTCATAGGCTTTTTCAATGTCAATTTTGCATGTCATAATCCCATCTTTGCCTTTTTTTTTTTCTTCATAAAGTGCATAACCTCATGAACAATCAAAATGTTATCAATAATTTGTCTGCTTGGGACAAATGCACTTTGGTAAGGGGAGATAATATCATCCATAAAAGTTTAATCTTGTAGTAAGATCTTTGAAATTATTTTATAAACCACATTACATAAGCTAATGGGTCTATAGTTATTAACTCCTAGATTTTCACATTTAGGGATAAGTGAAATGAAAGTTCTATTGATATTTCTATTCATCTTCCTTGAGTGAAAAAGGCTTTAATAGCTTTATAGACTGAATCCCCTATAATAGTCCAAAAATTCTTAAAAAATGAGTCTTAAGTCTTCTTGCAAAAAAGCTCATTTATTTCATTTTCCTCTAAAATCCGCTCCCCATTATCTTCTTTAACCTTGTGGATTTTATTTTATTTCTAGAATAGTTTCCATTGTATGAAAAATTTATTATTCTTATCCCCTAGTTTGAGCCATTCAATTCTAGATTTTTGAACCCACTAAATTCCTTCACGAGGTAGAATGTTATTAAGCAACTTTTCAAGAGCAATCTCCTGTTTATGGAGGATGATGTTATTTGGGTCCTCACCCAGTTTTTCTGAACATTTTGTAAATCATTTAGAATATTTTCTTTCCTCTTTCTAATGTTCCCAAAATGGTTTTGATTCCAAGATTTGAGTTCTCTCACAAGATTATCTCTTTTTCTAACAAATTGGTAAGCTCTTGACCCACTAACATTTATTTCCCATGCACTAGTTACTACATTATTGATACTTGGGTCAAGACACCACATAGCCTCAAACCTAAAAGGTTTGGGGCCACTAGGTTGTGAAATATTAGTGTTAAGAAGCAGTGGTAAATGATCCGAAGCTAAGACTGGTAGATTCTTAATCTACTTGAAGCAAATTGACATCTCCAATCGGCATTAGTAAGACCCAATCCAACATTTCCTTTGTAAAATTAGTTTCCTATGTATATTGTGACTCATCCATTTCTATGTCAATTAAATTGCAATAATCAATCATTTGATTAAAATTTCTGGTGTGGTGAGCATAAACTCTCATACCACCAATTTTGTTTTCACTATTTCTAATGGAGTTAAAATCCCCCTTAAGGCACCAAGCCCCATTGGTATTGTTTTCACTATATTTTGCTTTGTTTTGCAAGGAGGAGCATAAATAAATGCATTTGAACCACAACTTGTTTGACTCAAAATTTGAAATGAAAGTGTGCACAAGAGGGTCATTAGATAAGATAATGTTAATAGAATTTGCAACGAAACAAACAACCAAGCAGAACGAAAAGGAAAAGAGGACTCAAAAAGAAAACTAAAAAAAAAAACAAGAGGCTAACCAATAGGGAAAACGAAAACAATGAAGAAAAGCTAAGAGGAAAAAAGGGCAAGAAATAGGAAACGGTAATGAGAAGACAAAAAAAAAAAAAAAAACAAACAATGAAGAAAGAGAACAACAAAGAAAACGATCCATAAGGAAAGACAAACATAGAAAATGAATTTCAATTTCCCTATAGTTCAATCCGCATCCCAAATCTCATGCAGCTTTCCGTCTCCATTAATACTGATGGTGCGCGATCTAGATGCTCCTAGCTGTAGGGTAACTTGGATGCCTGTCACCAAGTAGGTCGCTTGAATTGTAAGGAAAGGGAGAAATTAGAGAACCCAGGGTGGCTAACTTGGCGGGGTCACTTCGATGCTTAAGTCAGTAATAGTAATATGTGAGCTGAGAGTTTGAGAAATAGGAGAGCTAGAATGCACTTAATCGTGCGTACCTGGGTCTTAGGGGTTGATGCCCTTATATAGTTGAGTTGCCATGGGTCTCACGAAACGAATCTGAGATCCTCGGCCTATGCAGATGGGATCCGTTCCACTTTAGAAGGAGAGTAGCGTACCAGTCAATGAAATCTATCATTATCATTCGATCTGGGTGGGGAGAGGATAAGGCATGCCGTTACACAATGTGATCCTAGGAGATTCGGAGTCCTTTGAAAAGCTTCTAGAATTGACTACGCGTCACTTCGATACTCGGGTGCTAAAGTGGCTTTTGTGCCGAGGTGGCTCTAGTGCCAAGGTGGCTGAACACCCAGGCTCCCGAATTACTAACAAGGCTCCATTTGCTGAGTTATCATCCCGTTGGTAGGTCATGTCCACGTGTCCTTTACTTATTAGATCGGGCCAATCACACCTCATCAGATACCAAACACCATCATCAAATCTTGGCTCAGGAATAGTATTAATGATGACCCATCAACTACTACTTTGCTGAGTACCCAAATATGGCCTTTGGGTTAATAGTTATTTGTATTCCAACCTTCTAATGGCCATTGAATAGGGTATGTGGTAAGAGTTCTGCAATTAATTGTTTGTTATCTATAATATAGTTCACCTTCAAACCATGAGCTCCTTTGTTTAGTTTACCCTCTACCTAACAGAAGTACAGAAGAATGTACAAAGGGAAGTGCAGAAGAAGGAAGAGAGGAAGAAAAGAAAGGAAGAAAAAGAAGAAGAAAAAGGAGAAAAAGAAGTAAATAGAGAAGAATGAAAAAGACATTTTTGGTATTTTTGGCTACCGTAAAATTGGAGGTAATTGTAAATTTTTGAAAACCATAGGGGAGGATTTTGTTTGGGGCAAAACACAATGGAAGTTTATATGGCTAGAAAACTCAATGGAAGTTTTTACATTTTACCATTAAAATAAGTAAAAACTTTAAAAGTTTTAAAATTCTAATTAATACATATATGTCAGGACCCATGCGATGCACTACCTTTTCTATGGAAAATTGAAGTATAAAGAGCCCCGTGTAGGATTGGCAAAAGGGCAAGGTCGGGTTTTGCATGCCCGTCTCTAACCCCAAACTCAAATACCCTTTTCTATACTTCACAAGGGATATATATCCCAACCCCACCCCGTCGGGAACAAAAATCCCTAACTTTGCTCCACTCCGCCCTGATCATTCAACTTTTAAATTTATTTTTTGAAACCTATAACTATATTATATTATGTCATATAACACACATACACACATATATATTACCATTCCTATCCCGTTCCCCATAGTTTTTGGATCTCTCTGAACCTTGATCAATTGTTAAAAAGTGGCCTCGACTAGGATGGATGGGATAGAGCCCCACAGGTATGGGTTACACACACATACACACATATATATATTCATCGGAGAATTATCTTAATTTTCTTAATTGTTTTAACCAATATATGGCATGTACCTTTTTTTTGTAATTGCATATTTTCCCTTTCCTTTAATATTAATCATAAAATGATCCATGTCTATTAGGTATTGCCAAACTTAGAACTTTACCAAATGCATCTTATTAAGTAAGCAAAGGAAGAAATGTAAATATAATATGGACAAATATAAATAATTAATTCATATAAATTAATTTTAAAATTTTATTATGTTTAATAAATAATCCACATTTTAGTGGTATATTTTGTTTGTGTAATTAATGTGAAAATAATTCTATTAATTTACTAATTAATAAATTAAGTAATTCACTTAATTGAATGAATTTTCAACTGCATTAATTGTTTTAATTAACTATATCTTTTACATGAATTAAGCAAACCACTTTACTATACCTATTATTTAATTATGCCTAAGTTAAATAGAATTAATAAATTTAGTTTATGTAATTGTTTCTACCCCAAAAAATGACCAATTCGGATAGATCAATTTAAAATAATTACATATCTAAATTTAATTAATCTACCCAAATTTATATTTTCTAAATTAATTAACTGAATGAAGGACACAGAATTTAATTATACATTAATTAACTAGTTTCCTTAAGTGAATGAACTATTTAACAATATTAATTGATTTAGTTAAATTAATTTGGGCTTGTTAAAATTAATTTGGTTATAAATCGTTTTAACCAAATTACCCTAACTACATTAACGCATTAATTCTACTTGTCATGCGCATCAATCGTTTAAGTGAATTAATCTTTAACTTAATGAAGTGAATCAAGTATCAACTTTAACTTAACCAAATTAGGTATGTTAACTAAACTGATGTATTTTGCTTTTATGGTCATATTATGAAATAATGAAGTTGATTAAAGGTCAAATTAATATTTTTAGATTATTATTTCAACGTAATTAACATAGTTACCTTGTAAGTGTGTTTTGGCAAAAAACTAAAGTTACTGTGTGGAGTATATTAGTGGTGGTCCTGCTAATGGGTTTTATTAAACGGAAAAGTACAGAGAGACTCAATGCAGATTTCTTAATTTCACTATAGAGTTATAAACATTTAAATTTCAAAATTCCCATTTTATACATCAATGTCTGCTCGTGAAATGGCATTAATTTTAATTTGACACCCACTTCAATTGTACTTTAGGTCTAAAAATTCTGACCTTGGGCTGAACCGTCATTCTCCCTTTATTAAATAGTGGGGGTGGAGCTCGAAACTCTTACAATCATGCCCACAAGGATGCTACTCACTACAGCTATACGTTGAGAACATCTTTCAGATCGGTCCGGATGATTATTTTAATAAGCAGTTAATGAATCATGGGTCAGGTTGACCATCGAAGTGTAAAAATAAGATGTCACATGTGGACCCGCTTATGCAGTCATCCTTACCCGTTTGTTTCAAAATGGGTTCGAGTTATGGGTGGTTGCAAACGGCATTATAACTATACATATTCATGGGCCACCACAAAATCAATAACTCACCAGAGGAGAACGCCATTCAAACCGTTCAAACAATCAGTTTCCAGCAAAGTTGATAGGTCTTAAATGTTCAACCCAGATGGTCCATTTCTCTCTCTCTCTCTCTCTCTCTCTCTCTCTCTCTCTCTCTCTCTCTCTTCTCCTCTTACTCCTTTTCCCTCACACCAACACCAACACCAAATGGTCTTATTTTCTCATGGTTTACCCCTTATAAGAACTCATAAATGCCTACAAAATTTTTATCATTCTTAGGTGTGCTCTAGTAAAGTTTAATCAAAATTGATTTTCCCCATAATTTTGATCTTTTGGCCCAATTTGGAAGGAGTACAAATACAAATATGTAGACTGTAAATACATACAAAATATCAGATTTTTCACTCTACACATTTGCATTTGTATTCCTTCCAAACTGAACCTTTGTTTTGCTCATTGAACAAAAATAAAAAGAGCATATTGATCTTCATTATTGCCTAAACAAAAACAAAATAGAGCATACATACCTGGAAAGCTCAATGATTTATGAATAGATGCCAACAGGCAAGCCCCAAGATTAAACATTTCTCAGAGAGAGAGAGAGAGAGAGAGAGAGAGAGAGAGAGTATGAATGGTGAGGAAGGACATTGAACAAGAAGAGAAGAAGATATGAGAATGAATAGAGATCAATAAAACATGGGAAACATACCTGGTGTTGAAGAGATATGTGGGATGTTGAATAGAGAAGGATGTCGATAAGGAGGTATTTGAGTTTGGGGGAGGGAAGGAGAAGGAAACCTTTCCTTGTATGTAGCTAGGTTTTAGCAAGCTTCCTTTTATTTCATTATTTAGAATTTTTAAGATTGGTTGGTAGGCATGATGATGTGGCATAATGGAGGCCTGGGCAGGGGAAATGAGAAATGAGAGAGATTCATTGAGAGAGAGCGGTAATGGAGAAAGGAGGGAGTGTTCAGAAGAAATGAGAGAAGGAGAGGACTGTTGACATGGCCTGTGTTGCTATATAATATAGTATAGATTTATAATAATTTAATTACCTTCTAATTTATATAAATTTAATTATAAACTTTATATAATTTATCTACACATATGCACAAATGATCAGAAATGCAATATATATATATATATATATATATATATATATATATATCAGAAATACAATTTTAAGAGATATATTGGAATACACTTTGGATATGCATGGAATCTGGGTAAAAATCAAAATGCACATAGATATGCTAGGCAACTCAAACAAATCCTACAGAATATATATTAAAAACAATAAATACAAGTTTTATATGATTGTAAATAAGTTATTTAAATGTATGAAACCATATTTCAGTGGTTCATAAAAAGTGTGAGATATTGAGACCCAAATAGCAACAATTGAAAAATGATGGAGCAACTAAAATATGTATGCGTATACATTAATTTTCAAAAAACAATATAATTTATGAATATATAATTTTTAATAATTAATTTTAACATTTATTGAGAAACATCCACCAACAAAATATAAAATTTACTAAAAAAATGCAAAAGATGACTATAACAAACAAATGGAGTGTGGCCTAGTAGTGGACTTATATGATCATTAAAACATAATGACCACATAACAATGAAGGTTCAAATTTTACCATTGTTAAAACTTGTAGTTTTTATAAGAGCTAAAATCAATGGTTTATGTAATTAAGGTGTAACAAAAAAATTAATAAGAGAGAAGGAAAAAGACACGCAACCAAGGTTTTTAAAATCGACCCAGACAACGAACCGGTCAGGGGCTCAATTCTCGGGTCGAATGGTCCAACCGCTCAAACTGAATGAATGGCCCGTTTTTACCAAAAAAATGGTCAAAATCGTCAAACGGTTTGAATGTTTCAACTGCCCGGGTCAATGATTTATTGACCAAATCAACATTTTTTGACAATGTTAGCATAGGGGTATTTCTGTCTTTATACCTTGATTGATGTTGCTGATCTGTAATGTTGTGCCGACTGGTAGAAGTTAAGTTGACTCTTTCAGTTCGAACCAGAATTCGCTCTTCTCTCTTTCTCTCTCTCTCTCTCTCTCTCTCTCTTTCTTTATCACTTTTTCTTCTTCTACATAACTGAACTCAGTTAGGCCGAACTCTAAGGCAGACCTAATTTATAACATGGTATCAAAGCTAGGTTAAATCTGCCTAGATTTCTGCTTGCCTAGGGTTCATTCTCTACGCACCCTATCTAGGGTTTTTCTCTTTTTTTCTGTGTTCGATTGGAGATAAGGGAAAGGGCTGAAAAGGAGTGATCACCCTTTTCCCTTGGGGGTCTCTATGCCTCCAGTCAGGTCGTATGTGGTCGGTTGTTGTGATTTCTGAGATCGCCCTCTCCTAGTAGAGAAAGAATAGAGGGTCGAACTGTGTGGGCAGTGGCTATTGTGTATGGCTGTTGTGTGTGAAGCGGCTGTTGTGTGTGGACTGCTCTCCTGCTCGCATGGGTGTTACTTCAACAATAAGGTAAGAGATTTCGGTGCATGATATCTATTATGGATTAAATAGGAGGTGTGTTTCAGACCACTTGCTAGGGTTTCGGCCAGTAAGAGCTAGGGTTTATACTGGTTTCTTTATGCATTTTGAAGGAAGAGATATGATCATATAGTGGTGAGATTTTAGGTAGTTGTAGGAGTAGGGTTTGTGGTGTGAGCATACTTTTCAGCAACAACAAGTGCTGAAATCAGTGTGACAGGTGTGATCTAGGGTTTGTGGTGTAAAGAGCACACATTCCAGCAACAATTAATGCTGCAATTAGTGTGACAAGTGTGACCTAGTGGTGTGTAGTGTGTAGATCTCAGTGATAATAGAATTCAGCAAGTGTGCAGAATTGGTAATAACATAATGGGAGAAATGATTATAAACCTAGTGTGATGGTGCCTACAGACTACCTGAATGTTCAGATGACCTCCATTAAGTTAAATGGAGATAATTATGTGCCTTGGGCTAAATCTGTTGAAGTCTTTCTGAAGGCAAAGAAGAAGGTAAAACACATCAGAGAGGAGAAAACCTCATATGACTTTCACGAGTATGAAGACTAGGAGCAAGAGGATGCTTAGATCATCACATGGTTGTGGAACAGTATGGAACCCAGGATTAGTGTGAACTTCATGTTCCTTGATACTGCCAAAGATGTGTGGGACCATGCAAATAAATTGTATTCGAGGCAGGACAATACAACCAAAGTTTATCAGCTTTATCAAGAGTACTTTAATCTACAACAGGGCAATCAGAGTCTTGAGGAGTACTATGCCAACATGAGGAACATACATAATGAGTTGAATGTCTATCATCCTCTCACTTTTGATGTCAAGATTCAGCAACAACAGAGAGTGCAACTTGATGTGACTAGATTTTTGGTGGGACTACTCATAATCGTGGTGGTGGCCATACTGGGAGTAGAGATTCAGGGGGAGCCTGTAGTAGAGAACGTAGCTTAGGCCTGAGGAAGTGCCTGAGCCAATCATGTCACGACCGGTGACTCAAGTTCCAGCTTTAAACATGAGAATCATTCATCTGACCAGTTGCCTCCTACATTCACATATGGTCCCATGAAGGAGATGGTGAGTGTTTCCCGTGATGAATATGAGAGGTTTATCCAATCACAGCAGAACACGGTGACTTTTGCTCACTCAGGTATGGCTTGTCTGGTATCTACACCCAATCCCTGGATCATTGACTCTAGAGCCTCTGATCACATGACTGGAACTCCATGTGTGTTTTCCTCCTTATCTCATTGCTCAACATCACAATCTGTAACCCTTGCTAATGGTTCCACATCCTCAATATGTGGTGTTGGTAATGTTGACCTAGATCCTGTATCCCTATCATCAGTTCTGTATGTTCCTAAATTGCCTTTTAACCTTATGTCTGTTATTAAGCTGACCAAATCACTTAACTGCTCCATTACCTTTTATCCTTCTATGTGTGTCTTTCAGGATCTCAAGACGGGGATGAAGATTGGTGGAGGGCATGAAGCAGGTGGACTATATTATCTTGATGGTGGTGGTGGTAGAATTTCAACAGCTCTCCAGTCATCTCTTTCTCCTTTCTAGTGGCATTGCTGATTTGGTCATCCGTCGCTCAAAGTCTTGAAATCCTTGGTTCCGTCCTTGAGTCAACTTTCTGTTTTGGATTGTGAGTCGTGTCAGTTTGGGAAACACCTTCGTGTTCCCTTTAATTCTAGGTTTGATAACCGTGTGTCGAGTCCTTTTTCTTTAGTTCATTCAGATATTTGGGGTCCTTATAAAGTAATGTCATATCATTGATACAAATATTTTGTCATTTTTGTGGATGGTTTTTCAATGATGACGTGGCTCTATTTAATGAAAGAAAGCAATGAATTGTTTACCATTTTTCAAAAAATTTATGTTGAGATTCGAAACCAATTTGGTACCCACATCAAAGTTTTTCGTTCTGATAATGGCCGCGAATATTTATCCTCATCATTTTAGGAATACCTGGACCAACATGACATTATACATCAGACCTTGTGTACCTACACCCCACAACAAAATGGGGTGGCTGAGAGAAAGAATCACCATCTCCTTGAAACAGCAAGATCCCTAATGCATCACATGCATGTTCTCAAACCTTTTTGGAGTGATGCAGTGCTTACCTCTTGTTTTCTGATTAATCGGATGCCCACGTTCATCCTTGATGGTTAGTCTCCGTTTCAGGTCTTGTTTCCCACTTTGTCTCCGTTCCCTCTTACGCCGAGAGTTTTTTGGTGTGTTTGCTTTGTCTATAATCTGGGTCCCGGGAATGATAAGTTTGATGCCCGTTCTCTCAAGTGCATCTTCCTTGACTATTCTCGGACCCAGAAAGGGTATAGGTGTTACATCCTGGTTCTCGACGGTCCTTTGTGTGTGTTGATGTCAGTTTCTTTGAGTCTACTCCGTTCTTTTTGGGGTCTGGTGATGCTTCTTCCTCCTCATCACCTCCTCCTCTTCCACTTCCCGTTGTCGATCCTCCTCCCTTTGTTCCAGTCGTGACCAAATCCTTGCCTTTGGTGCCACCACCTGTTGAACGCCCACCTATCCGTCATGTGTATACACATCGCCCACGTGCACCAGCTACTACTCCTCCGGCTACATCTTTGTCGATGGATCCGGCACCAGACCCCCACTTAGCATCTGTGATTGATCTACCCATTGCTTTGCGGAAAGGTAAACATATTTGCACCCTTCATCCCATTTCTAATTATGTTTCTCTTACTTACCTTTCCGCTTTCCATCGCCAGTTTGTTACCTTGTTATCATCAGTTATTGTTCCTAAAGATGTCTAGGAAGCCCTTGCCTCTCTAGGGTGGTGCTGTGCCATAGAAGAAGAACTCTTAGCCCTTCATCATAATCATACTTGGGACCTCACTACTCTTCCTCCTGGGAAGCAAGCTGTTGGTTGTAAATGGGTTTATACGGTTAAGTATCTGCCTGATGGTAGTGTTGAATGCCTAAAAGTACGATTAGTTGCAAAAGGGTACTCCCAAACCTATGGCATTGACTACATAGAGACCTTCTCACTGGTTGCTAAGATAGGGTCAGTTCGTGTTGTGATTTCTCTTGCAACCATGTATGAGTGGCCACTATATCAGCTTGATATCAAGAATGCCTTTTTGCATGGTGACTTACTCGAGGAGGTCTACCTGGAGCAACCTCCAGGGTTTGTTGCTCAGGGGGAGGATGGTAAGGTGTGCAGACTAAGGAAGGCTATGGGCTTAAACAGTCTCCTCGAGCATGGTTTGGTAGGTTCAGTGAGGTGGTAAAGAAGTTTGGCATGAAACAGTGCAAAGTTGACCATTCTGTATTTAGTCATGACTCTCCAGGAGGAAAAATACTGTTGGTGGTGTATGTAGATGATATTGTTATTACTGGGAATGATAACATTGGCATTGACAGGCTGAAGACTTATCTGCAGGATCACTTTCAGACAAAGGATCTATGTAAACTAAAATACTTCTTGGGAATAGAGGTAGCAAGATCCAAGTATGGGATTAACCTGTGCCGAAGGAAGTATGTGTTTGATTTGCTGGAAGAAACAAGCTTGTTGGGTGCCAAACCAGCTGAAACACCCATGGACACAAATACCAAGCTAAGCAGTGATATGGGTGAAGTGTTTGAAGACCCTGGTAGATAGCGATGACTTGTGGGCAAACTGAACTACCTAACCATTACCAGACTAGACATCTCATTTGCAGTTAGTGTGGTAAGCCAGTTCATGCAAAAACCTCTTATTCCTCATTGGAATGTGGTTATGAGAATTGTGAAGTATCTAAAAGGGGCTCCGGGTCGTGGTCTGATATACAAGAGTGGGGGAAAACTTGAAATATAAGGGTATTCTGGTGCTGATTGGGCCAGTTCTATGTCTGATAGGCGGTTTACTACAGGCTATTGCATGTTTCTGGGAGGTAACCTGGTGACATGGAAAAGTAAGAAGTAGACGATCGTGGCAAGAAGTAGTGCAGAAGCAGAATATAGGGCTATGACGCACACCGCTTGTGAATTAGTGTAGTTAAGGAACCTTCTACAAGAAGTAGGATACAACATTAACACTCCAATGAAGCTCTATTGTAATAATTAGGCTGTAGTTTATATCTCCTCTAATCCAGTGTTTCATGAAAGAACCAAGTACATTGAGGTTGACTGTCACTTTGTGAGGGAGAAGGTGCTAAATGGAGAGCTAGACACTACACATGTTAATACAGGAAATCAGTGGGCTGACTTATTTACAAAAGGCTTGAGTCGGGGAAGAGTGGACTACATATGTAACAAGCTGGGAGTATATGATATATACTCACCAGCTTGAGGGGGAGTGTTAGCGTAGGGGTATTTCTGTTTTTATACCTTAATTGATGTTGCTGATTTGTAACGTTGTGTTGAAACATGTGCTCTTAACTTAAGTAAGGTCACATAGGTCTTTTCAGTCATGTTTTAATAGTAATATAAATACTTACTGGCCGACTGGGAGAAGTTAAGTTGACTCTTTCAGTTTGAACCATAATTCTCTCTCTCTCTCTCTCTCTCTCTCTCTCTCTCTCTCTCTCTCTCTCTCTTTCTTTATCACTTTTTCTTCTTCTACATAACTGAACTCAGTTAGGCCAAACTCTAAGGTAGACCTGAATTATAACAGACAAAAACCCAATTTTGGGAAAAACCAGGAATCGCCTGGTCCAGTTTTAAAAACCATGCACGCAACCAAAAAATAGACACCCAAATGCATCTAACAATTAGTCCATGCTTCCCGGCATTACAACAACAAGCAAACCTCTTATTTTGGTATTTTAACGTAACACACTAATAACTTTCAAGGTAGGTGGTAATAGGTAGCGAGACTTGAATCTGCATCTCTGTTGGGACTATCCAACTAACATACCAATTGAACCACCTCGATCCGTTGTCAACAAGAAAACCTCCATGTCCCTCATTTGCTAACCAGCCAGCGGCCTAATTCCCCTCCCCGTGAATGTGGTTGTACACGATGTAGAATCCACCCTCCCTTGCAATCCTCTTACATTCATTTATTGTGTGTTGGCATCTCCAGGTAGAAGAGGTTCCCTTGATAGCATCAACGTTGTTTTTGAGCCTCTTTCAATAACAAGTTAACCACTTCTCTCAACTGCCAATTTAGGGGCTTCAAAGCATACTCTCATCACGGCCAATGTTATTGACAAGATCCCAATGGGATCAACATTTAACTCGAGAACTTTCCTTTGAACTACATTAAGGCTCTATTTGGAAGGAGTGCAAATACCAATACTTAGAGTGCAAAACCTTATATTTTATATGTATTTGCATTGTACATATTATATGTACTCCTTCCAAACTAAGCCTATAAGTAGGGATGGCAATTTCCCCTGTAAAACTTGGGCCCCTTGCCCCGAATGGGGTGGGTTTTCCCTAACCTTAAACAAGGACAGGGCAGGGGCGGGTTTTGTATATAATTCCCTGAACCTACCCCAAACCCAAAGGTAAATTAGTAAATTATTTCTAAGTTTAATATTGATATTTAAAATACCTCTAAGTTTTCCCTAAAATTTTAAAATCCTAGGATCCTAATGTAACCGTTTCTGGTCATGTACCAACTTTTTTTTCGTGATGTAGCAATTTTTTGCTAAGTACTTCGTCATTTGACCTACTCCCAGGTGGCCTGTGACTTAGAGGATGATGGAGCTCCCTGGTGGCAAACTGCCTGGTGGTGAGCTACTTGGTGACGAGCTCCCTGGTGGTGAGCTACCTGGTGACGGAACTCTCTAGTGGTGAGATACCTGGTGACGAGCTCCCTGGTGGTGAGCTACCTGGTGATGAACGCTCCCTAGTGGTGAGCTACCTAGTGACGAACTCCCTGGTGGTGAGCTACCTGGTGACGAGCTCCCTTGTGGTGAGCTACTTGGTGACGAGCTCCCTAGTGGTGAGCTACCTGGTGACGAGATCCCTGGTGGTGAGCTACATTGATGAGCTGTTGGGTGCGCTGCCTTGGTGGCGAGCCTCCTAGTGTAGTGCAACCCGACTACCCTCTGCATGAGATGATATGCTCCTCTTTGTAGACAGCGGGAGCCGATGGACCTGCGAGAACTGAATTAGAGGACCCGGGGGCGTTTATCCGATAGGGCCTCTCCGATAGCTAAGTTAGCATTCTGATAGTAGAGACTTTGAAGATGATATTAGAGAAATGAGAGAGCTAGAGAGCATGGGTTGCCTCCATTTTTCATCACCCTCTCCCTCTGGGGGGTCGGAGCTCTTATATAGCGGTGTCCTGATAGATCTGACGTAACCACCTCTAATTCTCTGCCGCAGTCGTTACTTGTCAGGGCTGAGTTGGTGGTAGTAGGTAACCGTTGCAGGGTACGGCCCTGTCAGACATGAGGCATTGTTAGAGTTGGTAGGCACGACACCGCCTGGCTAGAGACATGGGTGCAATCTCCAGATCTGACAGGTACAGTTGTCAGGTAGGAAATCTTCCTGCGTTACGCCGAGCTGCTCTGCAATGAGCTACCTTGCACCGAGCTACTTTTTACTGAGCTACTTTTCATCGAGCTACCGGTAATGTGTCGATGTGCTTCTACCCGAGGCAGGTCTTCGTTGCTTAATAGGAGGCAAGTTGCTCGTGCCGAGTTGTCTGTAAGTGGCGAGCTGCCTATAAGTGTCGAGTTGCCCCTAAGTGGCGAGTTGTCCCTAAGTGGCTAACTGCATGTAAGTGCCGAGCTGCACCTAAGTGGCTAAGTGCCTGTAGATGACGAGCTGCCTGTAGCTAGCTCGAGCTGTTTAGTTGTCAAGAGGCTGCACTTAGTTGGCATGAGGTGCTAGGTGCCATAATTTCACTAGAGGGCCAAATCCGCCCTCATAAGATCCCATAATTTTATTTTTGAATTGCCCCTAAAGTATTATAATTAAATTCTAAAATACCCTCAAATTCTTATATCCTATGTATAAATTGTCTATAAAATGGATAATTTTTAAGTAATTGCCTTAGAGCGGAAAAAATGTGGGAATTCCCTGTCCTCGATGGGGAATGGATGCCCTGCCCCGCCATCGGGGACGGGGCGGGTATGGGGCAAGGTATCGTGACTTTAGGGCGGGGACGGGGAGGGGGTGCCTTGCCCCAAACCCGCCCCGTTGCCATTCTTACCTATAGGGTTGTGTTTGGTTATAGTGTAATTTTATTTGCACTAATGCAAATGCATGGGAGTGCAAATGTAAAAAATGCAAACTCCTGTTTAATTTTGTTTAGAATTTTATTTTATCCCATTTTATGTATTAATTTAATTTATTTATACTTCAATCAAGCAAAATAAGCTAAAATTTAAAACATAAATAAGTCAGAATTTACATTGAAATTATTTGCATTGCAACGAAACACAGCCTAAGAAACAACCAAAAGCACAACTATTTTCCTTATCTTTTGAAGAATCATTATTTATTTTAATTAACAACCAAAAGCACAATTGTTTTCCTTATATTTGGAAGAATCAAAATTTATTTTAATTACATTTTCCTGACGTGAATCCTATATTTTTCTTTATGTTATGGGCCAGGACACCTTTAATGCTTACAAAACCGTGTTCATACTGTTCTCGTAACCTTTCACAGCCGTGCATTGAGAATTTATGAAAAGATATTTCAAATGCAAGGCTACAAGGTGTGAACACTGAAGCCGATTTATTCGCCCCTTACCAGCAAAGCATTCTTTTCGTGTTTTCGATGGTGAAAAAAAGAATAAAAAACATACAAGAAACAAAAACAAATGCACGCTCCACTGGAAATGGTTGCCAAACAAATCCGGTTTCATTCCTCACACCAATCTACATTAATAACGTATCTCGATGAATGAAAAATATAAGTAGAGAATATTCCAAATGTGCCGCTGTAAATATTAGGAGAACAATGCGAAGACAAATTTTGTGAGGACAGACAAAAAAACAAATGTAAAAGGCTAAGGGCACTCGTATCAAGACATAGATATTATAATAAGATCACTACCACATCACTGATTGGTCAGGAGAGGGATACGCTTAACTTTTCATCATGGCCGGTTAATATTCAAATGTAGGACCCACCAAATGTTGAGATGTGATCCAGTGGTGCTGTGCCTATGCATACTCAGCTTTTTGCCATCTGATAGATTGACGATCAAATTAACATAGTCTTTGACCGAGTTAATTGTCGCTTACGGGGACCCCAGTGTCGAAATCGGCTTCAGCGTTAGGTATAGGTCCTTCGAACTTAGCAAAACGGAGTTTTTTTTAATAACTGGCAAAACGGGGTTGAGATCTCTTGCCAACAACCTTCCAACAGATGTGCGGTGTCAGAATCTGTTGGGGGGGTGTTGGAACGTGTCATGTTGGCCGGTATTCCGGATCGTGGAAAACGTTCTACGCGATTGGACAAGTCGACATCGAGTCAGCTAGACCGTTATATTTATATTTTCTTCTTCGCACATTCGACTCGGAACTCGGAAAAACGAAAGCTGAAGGGAGTAAGACTTTTGCCATTTATTCGCCTTTGTCGACTCGGGAGCTCTCGACAGTCGGTGAGCAGCTAAGCCGCCGCCGCCGCCGCCGGTAAAGCCAAGGTCGTCGGAATTGATCACACTCATTCACCTAAAAGCCAAGCCGAATTGAAACAGAAGGTATCCGTGTATTCCCTCTATGTACATCTGCTTCGTCGTCTTTGCCGAATTCTAATATCTGATCTACAGAAGTGTATAATTTGCTTTTTTCCCCTTTTTGCTCTTTCTATAGTTTGGTTTGATCCTTCTGAGAAATGAATTAGCTAGTTATAGAATTTTCCCTAAATAATCGATTTGCCTGCAATATGTTGTAGACTTCAAGTTGATTGTTTCTTTCTTTTTCCTTTTGGTTCTTATAGTTTAGTATATCCTATCCTGTGATCTACGCTTTTGGTTCTTCTTCTTCTATTGACTTGTAGTACTAAACTTGTTGACGGTTTTGATGTTCTTTTATATTTATTTCGATTATTATTAATTTTTTACATTGGATATAGATTATGTGCATCTGTGTCTCTTATGTGGTAGACCCATTTAGTAAAGAAGATGCTCACTTGGAATTTAAAGCACATGTGTTGAGCTTTACGTGATACTTGCAACATTTTAAAACTTGTAGAGTTGGATCATAGGATCATTTTGGCTTTAACAACCCTGATCCTTATTCTAGGGTGTGAATAGTGTGATGCTTTATATTTCAACATGTTTTGATCTTCATCGATGGTTATGCAGGACAATGAATCTATGTACATAATTCAAACTAACGTTTTAAAAACCGAACCTGAGGCCACCAAGTTTTCTTTTCATATGACGGCCACTGGCTTGACCGTTTGTGTTGAACTGGTTGGACTATTAACACAATAGTGAACTCTAGATCCTTAGATCAGAATATTAGGGCGTAGAACTTAAAAATCATATACGCTATGTATAACATGAGAATCGCTGGTAACTGGAACTGGCTGGTTGCAAGGTAGCTCGCTCGCTCTCTCTAGTCTCTCTAGGTAGGTTTGACTGTTTGATTGACTGGTTGGTCAGATGAGTTTTATCATTCAAATTATATTGGCACGTGGAAGTTATATTATGAAATGGCATGAACCATGACCCATAGAATAGGTTGAACAGTTCATTGGTTAATATTCAGGCCAAATGGGTTTTGATTAAAGTCAACAAGTTTTTGGGTATTAACAGATTTGGAATTGAACTGGACTGTATTGATGTCCAGGTGACGGGTCAAATGATTTGACCGTGTGGGTCAATGATGGCTTGAAAACATTTATATGAAGTTACAAACTAATCAAATACCCCAACTCTTCACCTTTTTCTTAGTTACAAAAGGCCATTACAAATGCTGATCCGAGCTTCTAGTGTCTTGGAAGGGGTGGACTGGTTAGTGCATATGGACAATAACTTTGGTTTCTTTCTTTTTGTTTGTACAAAGTGGTTGTTCTCACATTCAAACCTGCATTCTCTCTTCTCACTCTTTGCCAGCCTGAGATTTTACCATTACATCAAACCAAATGTACATGTGATGCACGTGGTTGCTTAACAAGGATGATGATACCACAATAGAGTTAATGAATTATTTTTATTTTATAAAAGATCAGTAATATTTTGTAAATGGGATAGATAGTTCAGTTTTGGTCCTTCAATTAAGAAATTGCATAATACAAAGGAAATCTTTGGGCAATAATGTTAGTGTGCAATACTGATTGAATGAGATAAAAGAATCAGGAAAAAGGCAGGTGGGAATTTCAATCCAACTTTTCTTTGTTTAGTTTTAAGTTACCCCTGATGATATAACTGCTTCACTTTTAATGGTTACTGCTGTTTTTCCTATTTAAATTTTCAAAAGGCATTTTTGTGATGATTTCTTGAAGCTCTTCTTTGAGAGCTTTGATGTGGGTGTTTGGCCTTTGAGGACAAAGTATGCCTTTAACCTATAGTTGGGCCATGTCATTATCTTTTCGTCTCTTGTTTCATTGGTTTCTTAATGTATTTCTTGTTTAGTTATTCTTTCTCTAATTCACTACTTTCTTTCTGGTGCTACCCTTCTACAACAAGGGACTTCATATTTGGATCACGATGTTTCTTACCTACAGACAGAATCTGGATGATGTCATTATCTTATGCGAGAGATGATACATAATCTCTTATTTTGTTGTTCAAAAGTTCTAGGGATGCATGATCTTGTATTTTCCCTTTAGTGTCAACATGCCATCTGTTACCATGTTGTTCATGTTGGAGAATTATGAATAGATATTCTGCATGTCATAATGTGATAAAGACAGAATGCCCATTATTGAATCTGCAGCTCACTTATTTGAAGTTCTTTCTTTAGGTACTAGAACAGTGATCTTAGTTTTTGGTTTCTGTCTTCTCAAATCTAACCACGAACCTTTTTTCATCAATAACTTAGAAAGAATTTTATTAAAAAATTATAAGAAAACAGAACAACAAGAAGACTAGAAGAGTCTAAGCTCCCCACAATATTACAACTGAGCCCAAAATATAGTCTATCTTTGAACCCCTTGCTTAGCTAGATCATCTGCCAAACTGTTGGCAGACCCTCTAACCCAATTAAGTTGAATGAACATGCCCTTTGAAAATCCATTTGAACCGTCTGAGATCATTCCTCAGATACCAAGACACTCCTCCCCCTTCTTTAGCCAGTCCACAACTATTTTGGAATCACCAATTTCTTGATCTCTCTGCTCTTTCGAATCTTAAGGGGGAAATTGTATCTAATTTGGGAATACCTTGTCCAAATGGTGTAAACTGGAACTTGGGTTTCAGAAGGGGACTAAAGGAAAATGAGTGTGGGTCCTTAACCTGGCTGCTGGACCTCCTAGGGCAAGTCCATTTGGACCTGTCCTTGGAAGACCCTGGAATTTGGGTAGGCTCTCCAAATGGTCTCTTCACTCACTCTTCTTTCTTCAGAGTACTTGCCTCGCCCAACCCCCTAGTTGGGGATTTCCCTGTGAAGGAAATTTGGTGTAAGCTTATTCCCTTTGAAAATTCAAGCTCTCTATTGGGAAATATTCCTTGGCAAGGTAAATACTTGTGATATGCTGACTTATGCTTGTCTTTCTCCTCATTTGTGCTCTCTTTGTAAGGAGGAGTTGATAGACACAATATAAAGGTGATTGTAGCCCACTGGGTAAAATCCTTGGACAACTTTCAAGTCTTCTTAGTCACATACATTCTAAGAACCTGAACTGAAGTAGCATAGTCTTCAAGAGTGAAAGACGAGAAGGCAATAAAATCAAACTTGATTTTGATGGGAGCTCCCTTGGAAATTTGGGACTTTCAGGTATAGGAGGAGCAATCAGAAATTCTGAAGGAGGATACTGGCTGTGTTCTCAGGACCTATTGGCACAGGGAACATTAAAGTCTGAACCATTGGCATTACTACAAGGTTTGAAGCTAGCTAAACAGCTGGGATTTAGGCATATTGATGTGGAAGGGGAGTCAAATGTGGTCATTTCTTGGGCCACAAACAACAACCTTACCCCTTGGACTTTCAAAAATGTGATTAGGGAAGTGGAAAAGATTGCAAAGGAGGTCAAGACTGAATTCAAATGGGTCAGGAGTGAGAATGGGCTAGCTGATTCTCTAGCCAAACAAGGGCAATGAGACAACAATTATTTTGGGCTGCACTGTAATGTGGGACAGAAAAGTGTGCTTAAATGAGATTAGCATTCCCACCACTAAGCTGTATAAACTGTTTCAATCTTAACTTTAAATAAAATACATGTTTATTGATAAAAAACCCAATTCTTTGGCTCTCTCAACCCCAAAAACTTCTACGAAGAATTTTGTTGGGGCAACATCACCTTGCTTAATTGGGCTTGAGAAAAAGCACATACGTTTCCTTCCTCATCCCCGATTACCCCTCCATCAAAGTTCAGCTTTAACCAGCCAGTAGATGGAGGTAGGTGACCATTCCACTGATACCCCCCCAAGACTTGAAAAAATCATCAAGCTTAAAATTTGAGCCCAGTGTGCCACTCTTAGAGTTATGACCTCTATTAAGGCTTCCTCACTCCTCTCCTTATCCCGGAAAGTTCTTAATTTTCTTTCTTCCCAAATTGTCCAAACCACTGCTGCCCTAGTACATCTCCACATCAGCCTGCCCCTCCTTTTTGTACAACTACAAATAGAAGTGCTAAACAACCCTTCCGAGCTATGAGTAAGTGTCCTCCACCTGCAACCAAAAGAAAAAAAGAAAAAAACGAAACAAACCAATCCCAAATAAAGCCAACAAAGGGGTAGGAGATTTAGAGATGAAATGCAATCTCACCATTTAGCTTGCATAAGTAGCACCAGTTGGGAGACAAGTACTAGTTTGGCCTCTTCCTTTGAAGTAAATCACAAGTGTATACAACCATGAAACAAATTACCAAAAACGAAAAAATACGACCATGATACGCTTCCCAATAGAAAACACCAACTATAGGAGGAATGGGAACACACCAAATTTCTTTAATAGGGAAAGGAGAAGCAGAAGATGAGGAGGCTATAAGAGAGGTAAACAAAGACTTGCAGGTGAAAAGTTAGGCTAGATTAAGGTACTTTACTATCCAAGGCACCTTCCCCTAGGACCGTAGAGCTTTGCAAGGTGAGCAAAGCAATACCTTGGACTCTCTAAGATTCCTAGTGAAGCCCAAATTCTAGTTCAACCTAGAAAGAGAAGAAAGGAAGCAAAGAAACTCTGGTATTGGTCTACCTTCGAGATTGGAAAGAGCTTAAAAGGAGAGAACAGTCTCCATCAAAGGGGACACACCAATCCAAATTTCTAGTTCAACCTCGAAATCCATTTACTCAATAAGGCCAAAATTTTCATTCTGACATGTCCAATTCCTAGCCCCTTCTACCTTCGATTTCACCACCTTCTCCCACCTAATAAAATGATCTTTCTTCCCTTCCCCAGGTTCCCACAGAAAGTCTCTCATAAGAAATCACTGAGGAGTGGTGGTAGTGATGTATTCAGGTTTAGTTGGCTTAGGAGACTTGGTCAAGGCTGAAATCATGACACTCTTACAAGGAATGAGACTAGCACTACAGCTTGGTCTCAAAGACATGGAAGTTAAAGGAGACTTGCAACTAGTCATTAATTGGACAAAGCAAGTCAATTCAGTGCCTTGGAAATATAAACGTGGTTTTATGGAAATTGATGTCATAGCAAAACAGATAAATTCTAGTTTCAATCAGGTGGGAACTGCAAATTGGGTGGTAGATGTTCTAGCTAAACAAGGAGTTGACAACCAAATTTATTTTGGGCAAAATTGTAAACTCGTGTGACTAGCACGCTTCCAGCTTCTTGCATCTTCCACACCCAAATACATTTGTGGGCAGTTAATTCTAGCAAAAAGGGATGAAAGAATGTCAGCCTCCTTGTTAATGTTAGTGTTCAGAAAACCGGACTGGACCGGTTAAACCATGACCTGGACTTCTAATTGGTTCAGTCACACCCTAAAAATCGGAACTCAAAAGACGGTCAAAACCGGCTGATTGGTCGGTTTAACTAGAAAACTGGTAAATTGGTTCTGGTTTTATACGACCACCCAGGTTACTTAATGAAGGTTTTTTTTTTCTTTTTCTTTTTTTCAAAATGCTAATTGTGAGACTTGAACCCATAACCTTTTATCTATGCAATTTTGTCTTGTGACCAGTAATCCACTTTTTTATTTGTGTTCATTTATGCCTTTTTACTACATATATTGCTTCAATACACTTGCATTTTAAAGAAAATGAAAGTTAAGAGGTTTAAACCCCGACCGTTTAATTAAAAAATTAACAAACTTATCATCTGTGCACCATACTGAAATATAATGTTATTTGTACAATATATTATATATAATATTTACCCGACCGCAATATATATGTATATATGTTATGCCATCATGGTTTGACTATAGTTGAACGTTTGACTTGTGTACCTCTCCCTTTTTCGGTTCTGATGATGCGCGATTTGGAAGCTCCCTGTTGGAAGGTAACTCGGATGCTGAGTTGGCTAGTTCACTTACCCGGGCTGCTTTACCTGGGGTGGGCACTCCGAAGCCTAAGTCAACGAACTAGAGATTTTGGAGAGTAGAGAGCGAGATAGATAGAGTATTTGAGAGCTGAACTGCACATACCTTCTCTGAGGGAGGGGATGCCTTTATATAGGCGTAAGGATTAAGGAACTGAGAGCTTCCTATAACGCGCTCGAGATTCCCAAGAAACTGTGCCCGCCAAAATCAGAGGAGATCTCTTAGTCGGATACATGATCCATATATAAGGTCCATTCTATCAACTTCGATGCGGACAATGCGGATAGATGGGTCTAACGGTTGAGCGTCGTGATCCTAGAGAAGTCAAAGACAATAACTCAAGAGGGAAATCCGGCAGGTTGCTAGCTGAATTCAGGTCTGGTTGGCAGAAACAAGTCACCTCCCATGCCGACCTGGCGTCTTGATGGGACCGGGGTAGTTCGGTGGAAGCAGGTCGCATCACACACTGTCCTAAGGTCCCATCTAGTTGTTCGTGGTTTGGTCTACTGGGGTGGCACCGAGGTTATTGATGCAATTATAAAGTGTCCGAGGTGATTTGCTTACGTGGTGCCAAGGTGTCACCCAACTGTTTTGAGATGCCACGTGTCATGATGTCATTGGAGGACTAAATTACCCCTCATTAGGTTCTATGCTTAGTCTTGTTCTCTGAACATTGGCTAATTTTCCTCCTCAGCCAGTCTAGATGACCTGGCCTACCATTTCATAGTGGTCTTTAATGGTGTTGTATTTGTTTCTAGCCAGCAACATATACAAGCACTATCCCCCCAGGCTTATACGCAATGTATTGCAAAAACTTTCTCAACTTTCATAACATCTTTAGGCGATCCTTACTTTTTCCACATAATTAAGAGTTTATTGCTTGGTGCAATGCTAAAAAGTTCACTTATTCCCTATCTATTGGGAAAAGAAGGCATTCTTCAGGCAATATCCTTCTTCAGCTAAAGATTCTAGACATATCATATCGACCTCTCCAAACTGTTTTCTTTCTTGCTAGATATTGTAACTTCTATCGAAAATTATAACTTGCTATAGATATTTGAAATGAATGACTAAATCTTCCTTTTCCAGTGCATGCTTCTCATTTGCAAACCACTATAATGTAGTGCCTTATGCTTCTTAACTTATTGTAACAGATATGAGTGGTCAACAGAGTGGCAATGATACTCAATCCCAACGCTCAACTCCACGTCTGAATGAGAGGATCTTATCATCCTTGTCAAGAAGATCCGTAGCTGCCCATCCATGGCATGATCTTGAGATTGGTACTAACATCATGATCTTGTATTACTCCGAATTTTATTTACATGAAAGTAACTTAAGGATAGTTAATCATTTCTCAAATATCACATGCAGGACCTGGAGCTCCTCAAGTTTTCAACTGTGTATGTATTCGTTCCAATGATTTTCAACAAAACCCTAATATATATTTTTTCATTTGTAGATCATGATTTTATATGATTATGGAATGGAAGCATGATTACCTTGGGATCTTAAAAATGAAGTCTGAGATCTTAAAAATGAAGTATGAGATCTTATTTATTTCATTGACTAATGACTTTTAGCAATCTCAATTTATTGCAATAATAAGAAAATATCAATTTTATTTTGGTTGAATCTTTAGTTTGGGTTCATACATGGTTTAAAGATAGGTCTGGGGTCCCCATAAGTTGTTGCCTGTTCCTTGTTTTTGTTAGACAGTGTATGCCCTTAGCTCCAATCAGCATGATGTACATTATGACATTTATTGTAAATGAATAAAGTACATATTTGATTCATGTTATTGTGGTGTGTTTCTGTGTAATACCCTTAAACTGGATACATATGAGACTCGTGCTAGTTTAGAATCTTCACAGCTGTTGGATGGATCCGGGGGGTGGCTTGTCTCAGTTGCTAGGGTGAGACCTGAGGTGCATGCAGTGTGGGTTTTCTTGAAACCTTGAACCAGACCAAAATTTCAGTATTGCCTTGGACCTTGGAGTACACCTGACCCCTAGACTCGATTATGATACTGCACTAGGTGTCGGATTGGGCTGTCTTTGATGTGCCAATCAGTAAGATCCTTAGAGGTGGTCAAAACCTGGGTATGTTGGGACAGTTCAAGAATTCATCTGAGTGGGTGATCATAGTGACAAGATCAACCTCTTTGTCGAACAAAGTGAATGGTTGGGAAAATGCACTCTCTCTAATGGAAACCTAAACTTCCGATAGTGGATTTTAAATGTGTTTGAAATTTGGTTTTGCAAAATATATTTATATAGAGATGTACTTATATATTATGGTTTCAAAATGTTTACAAAAGGTTTTAATTCCCGATATCCATGCGAATAGAGAGTGCAACACTGTACCTTGCAACCGAGTGAGAGGTCCTCTTTTGTTGGACAATGTTTGATCATTAAGGGCTGAGAGGTTGAGTGCAAGACCATTGAGGGTTATACCTGATGGGCTAATCTTGCATCTGCCCACAGTCCTTGGGCCTTCATAAGATGGCTGGACCCAATGATCATTTAATGTAAATGTTGGGCCCATTAAGAGCCCATGGTGATGGACTCAGGGGTTCACTGTATTCAACAGTGAATTCGGCCAGGCTTTGTAACAGAGGCTAGGCTGAACCCATGTGATTGATGTGTAGATCAATGTTAGGGTCGCACGCCATACAAAGAGAGCCAAGCTAGCCAGCATTAAAGGGAAGTGAGCCTGAAAGCTTAATGGGCCTAAAGCCCATTTTGAACTGGGTTAATTGGGTTAATTAAATATGGGCGGATCTGAGTTTGGATCAGCAGATAAGGATAAGAGGAATCAGGAAAATCCTAATTTGATTAGGAATAAGTTGATCTTTAACTACAGATAAGATAAGGGATTATCCTTATCACTTAAAAAGTTCAGATCCAAATAAAGATTTGAATTAGAAGACTCCTAATCAGATTAGGAGGTTGTCTCTTTAAGGTTATAAATAGAGAGCAAGGTGGACCTGAAAAAGACACAACAAAAGGAGAAGACAACTCAGTTAGATCTCCAATTCTTGGAACGATCAAGATTTGATGTTGATATTGTTTCTTGCTAGAAGAAACAATTCTGAAGTTGTGCTCACTACCCCATTCGATTCTTGCTGAAGAATCACAAGTTCTTAGTGAAGAACTACCTATTGATCCTGCCTCATCCTAAGTTATGTCATCTTCAGTGGAGGGAGGATTTGGTACACTTTTTGGGTGTGAACACTTGCATTGGGTGGAGTTTTTTTGCGTGGATTCCATATCAGGTATATCCTTTCCTAATCTTGGTTTCAGATTTGGTCTGATTTGGTTACAAGAACGAACCTTGAAAATGCACTTTTCTAAATTGGGAATAGGATTCCTGGATGAGAGTAAAGAAAATTTTGAAATTTCGCCCAACCTTCCTATAGGGTTTGGCCATCCATATGATGGATCTCCCATTCCTTTAGTTTTGAGCATCAGGACCACCATCAAATGGCACATACCCAGTATTACAGGGATGACATCTTGGTAGCTTACTCAGGACTGGTAGGCGTGGGGAATTCCATAAAAGTAGCATTGCTACAAATTTCTAGGTTGGCTAGATTTGGTACCATGGTTGGTTGCAAGGAGAAATGAAATGTCCATGGCATGTAAGACATTCTGTAAGGGAAGCAAGGCACTTGGTTGGATTATTGGTAGCTATATGACTGATTCCTAGGCCTACAAGCTCCCTTACCGAGTTTTCTAGTCTACTGAGGAGTTAGTAGGCAAACTCTGATTTAGGGGGCAAACTGTTTTTGATAAATGTCGCATGCAAGTTTGAAACTCTAACTGGAGTATGGGGAAGCAACAATGGGATGGTGCCTTGTATAATGACTCTGGAAAGTGGAAAAATAATACTATGCACACAATGTAATTACACATTGTACTTTCCTATTCATTAAAAAAATTGTTTTTTATTGATAAGAAACCATTCAACTACATTTTATTATATAATGACAAAAAGTTTCTACTAAGGTTAGAAAGAGGCTCTGAAGTTAATCCCAAGCTAGGTAGTTAAACTTACCTTGCTATTGCTGTTTTTTTTTTTGGCATAGCCCCTGTTTTAGTACAGATCCATCCAATAGCAGGTCTCAATTTCTCAAATGTGGGATAGAGTTAGTGCTTTCTGTTGGAAATCTTCCATGGTAGCATTAACACTTGCGACATTGATAAAGGAGAGATTCAACTGGTCTTTATCTACAAATTGGTGTATCATGTGTAAATTGTATGGTTAGACTGCCCCAGTGCACTGAGGCTCTCGCCAATGTAGGGTCTAGGGAGGGACAAATGTATGCAGCCTTACCCCTGCATAGAGGCTCTTTCCAAGATTTGAATCCTGGTCAGCCAGGTCACAATGGAGCAATCCAACTGTTGTGCCAATGCCCACCCTTAGAATGGTTAGACTGCATATATCACCCATTAGTGTTCTGTCCATTGGCTTGTTGTATTTGGACTTGGTTTCTGGCATTTTTTGGTTGCAGGTAGGATACCCCTGTCAGTTTGGATATGTTATTTGATGCTTTAGTGTTTTGATGCCCAAAGAAAAGAGGTAGAATAATGTTGAAATACACGAGCTCTAGTAGTATGGACTATGGACGTTGTAGGAGAGAAATGCAAGGATATTTGAAGAGATAGAAAGGAGTAAGGAGGCCTTAATTGAAACTATTACTCTAAGAGTTTCACATTGGGTGTGGACCTTGGATTTGTCTTTTTATTTCATACTTGATGATATACTTAGAAAGTGGGGGGGGGGGGCAGTTGCATCTTCCTCCTCTAGAAAGACAAGTTGCAAGGAATGATTACCTCAAGGCAAAGGGTGGTGGGAAGCTGAATTTTGATGGAAGCAATATATGTAACCTGGAGCCTTCTAGTATTGGAGGGGCAACAAGGGATGATAGCAGAAGTGTCCTAGCAATGTTTGGGCCGAGGAACTAGGATGTTTAAGCAGTGAGTGGCCACTCAAGTATTTAGGGCTCCCCCTTGGTGCAAATCGTAGAAGCATAGATTTTTGGAATCCAGTTGTGGAGAGGTTTGAAAAGAAACTTGTGGTGTGGAAGAGGATATATCTCTCTGGGGGGAAGGATTGCTCTTATCAAGTCTACCCTAGCAAACCTTCCAGTTTACTACCTCTCGGTGTTTAGTTTGCTTCAAGCTGTGAGAAAGAAATTAGAGAGAATAATGAGGGATTTCTTGTGGGAACCGGGCGAGAAGAAGAAAGATCATTTAGTAAGATGAGATCTTGTAACTAGGAGGAAAGAATTTGGAGGATTGGGGTTAGGAAGGTTGAAGGAAAAGAACGAGGCTCTACTAGGAAAGTGGTTATGGAGGTTCCCACAAGAAATAGATAGGCTGTGGCACAAAATTGTGGCTAGTATTCATGGGCTCTTTGAAAATGGTTGGGATGCTGGAGTGTCTTATAGGGTTTCCAATGCTTCATCGTGGAAAGCGATTCACAAACTCCTCCCATTGTTCCTCAATCATGTCAGGTTTGATCTCAACTCAGGTAACAAAGTCAAATTTTGGGAAGATGTTTAGATGGGTGACTCTTCTTTAAAGACTTTATTCCCTTCAGTTTTTGCTCTACCCCGCTTTAAAGGAAAACCGGTTGCTGATTTCCTGTCCCCCTCTCCCTCACAATCTGGGTATGATTGGAACCTGGGTCTTCGCAGAAATGTGCGTGACTTGGAGTTGGATTTGGTGTCTGCTATTATTCAGTTGCTTGATGGGATTTGTATAGATCCTACCAAGCAAGACACTAGAATTTGGATTCCTAACCCCCTTGGTGAGTGTAGAGAACACTGGTGTGGGCCCCACAGCTATGGTCCCACTGTGTTCGTAGGGTAGAATGTGTTCTAGTCATCCTAGGGTTAGCTGGTGGTCAGTTGGTTATTTCAGTTGTTATTTATTTCAGTTTTATTTTTGTTCTATTTGTCATGTAAATACTAAGGGCAGATCTGTCCTTTCCATGTAATGAGCATACTAAATAGAAGTGGCGGCGGCAGAAAATTCAGATTTTGTCCCTCCTTTCAACCCTTTGTGTTCTACAGTTCTCTCTTATCTTTTTGTTCTCTTCTCTACATTTTCCTTCTATTTTCGAACCTGAAATCTATTAGAGTTCAAGGCTGATAGCAGTCTTGAACTTCTACTTGGTATCAGAGCGTGGTTAGGGTTTCTCATGTGAGTCTAGTCCAACCGACCACATGAGAACCATCAAGGGCTGGAAGCTGAGAAAGTAGAGTTCGTTGACTGATTCTTGGAGATCGCCAGAGGGTTTAGTAGCTGTTGAAGACTTGCCACGGTTGCAAAGTGTTGGTGATCAGGAAGAATCAGAGAAGGCTAGGGTTCGGGTAACCTTGGAAGGCAGCGAACAACATTCTCTTGTAAGTTATTTTATTTTCTAAGAGAAGAAGTACTATCAGAGAAGATGGGTTGGACCTATCTAGAAAGGGCGGTCGAACCATTCTAGGGTTTTCTTCTTTCTATTCTCTAGGGCTTGATATTGATCTTGCGGCAAGCCCTACTAATTTTGCTGCAAACCCTACTGCTGGGCCAAGACTTGTGATCTACCTGTGAAGCTCTTCTTAAGTTTTTTTCTCAGCATTGATCAGTTTTAGGGTTTCATATTAACCCTACTACAAGTCTTATTGTACGGTACTGCTTGGAATGTGCGGCTGAGAATTTTTTTTAAGGACTGATTAAAACCCTAATTCTGGTTCAGCATATCAGATCATTCTGGTTCAGCATATCAGTCTTTTAAGGGGTGAAAACTGTACAAACTGTTGCTGTTGTGTTTGCTAATTGGTTTCAGATCAGACTTATACTGGTTTCATGCACATATACCGTGAATACAAAGTAGTTCTATACTGATTTTTGATTGTGATTGATAGTCCAAGTGTTGTTTTTCGACTGTAGTAACCCTAATTTTTGAGACTATTGGTTCTTGAACGAAATGGAGTTTAAAAATCAGGCAAAAGGCAGTTTTGGGAACAACAGTTCTGGTAGTGTTTCTGAGGCAGGTCTTTAGATTACAACCGTAAGATTTGATGGATCAAACTATTTGGAATGGGCCCAATCAGCCATGATGACTATTGGGGGAAGGGGTAAATTAGGGTATCTCTTGGGAGATGTGAAAGAACCTTCTAAGGGAGACCCCATGTATACCAAGTGGGTCCAAGAAAACTACTTGGTTATGACATGGTTGTGTAATTCTATGCAGCCTCATATAAGCCGAAATTACTTGTGGGCAAAGATAGCCAATGAGATATGGGATGTTATGAAAGAAACTTATTCCCAAGCCCTTAATGTTGCTAGAGCTTATGAATTGAAATGTGAAGTGAACACTCTTAAACAATGAGAGAAACCGGTTTCGGTCTTCTTAAGTCCCTGTGGCATGAGGTTGATCAATTAGAGACTCTTGAGTGGGAGAGTCCCAAAGATGCATAGACCCATAGAAAGCAAGTCGAGACAAATAGGGTGTATGAGTTTCTGGCAGGTCTGAATTCAGAGTATGATATTGTGCGACAACAGATATTGACCAGAGATAGTGTGACTCTCTCCCAGGCATACTCCTTAATGCATAGTGAAGAGACCAGGAGAAAAGTCATGATGCCACCTCAACCTCTTACACCAAGCCTTGTAGCTGTTAAACCCAAATCGGGAGATGATTCAGAAAGGGACAGGAAGAAGGAAGATAAAAGAGATGTGAGCATTGTAAGAAACCCAAACACACAAAAGAAACATGTTGGAAACTGCATCCTCATTTGGTCCCGACAAAGTTGAGAAGCAAGAAGGGTAATGCTCATGTGGCCGTGAACACTGATTCAGCATCCTTGTCTGGCACAAGAGGCACACCTTTAGAGACCTTAGTTGCAGTTCGGGCTGCTTTAATACAATTGGAAAAGGAAGTTGGGAACTTAGCTACCATGCCACCGCAGTCACCACCAGCCCCTACCACATCTGCTTTCGCACATTCAAGTACTCAAGCCTCAGCCTACCATGTCTCAACTCCATGTACTACTGCACCCTGTTGGGTAATAGATTCATGTGCATCCGACCATATGACTAGCTTGCCTTCATTGTTTACCACTTATCATTTGTCTTTTGGTAGGGATAAAGTATCTATTGTTGATGGTTCTCTTGTCCCCATTTCTGGCCAGGGTGACATCAAGCTATCGGATACTATCTCCTTGTCCTTTGTCTTGCATGTTCCTAAGCTTGATACTAACCTTCTTTCAGTCACTAGTATTACCAAACATATGAACTGCTCAGTGACTTTCTTCCTTGACCGATGTGTTTTTTCAGGACTTGGAGACGAAGAAGGTGATTGGGATTGGCCGTGAGATGAATGGGATCTATCTGCTCGGGGAGAGTTCTCGTCGGGAAGAGTCAGTGGATAAGAAGTCACTTGTTTCTCAAATTGTGAGTCCGTTTATGCTTTGGCATAACCGATTGGGTCATTTGTCTTTCCGGTCCTTAAAGAGTCTGTTTCCTACTTTGTTTGAGTCTGTTGAGTTGTCACAGTTGAAATGTGAAAGTTGTGAATTTGCTAAGCATTGTAGAAAATCTTATTCATTGAGTAATAAAAGGAGTAATAGTTCTTTTGATATTGTGCATACTGATGTTTGGGGGCCATATCACATCCCTTCTATGGGTGGGTACATATATTTTTTGTTATTCGTTGATGATGACCATACTCGGTTTTCTTGGGTTTATCTTATGCGTTCACGAGATGAGGTTCCCGCCTTGACCCAAAACTTCCACCAAATGATCATAACCCAGTTTGATGCCAAGATCAAAGTTCTTAGATCTGATAATGCAAAGGAATACTTTGCTAAGCCATTGGCATCTTACCTTCTTAATCATGGGGTTATCCACCAGAGCACTTGCCCTCATACACCTTAGCAAAATGAGGTTGCAGAAAGGAAGAATAGACACATCTTGGAGGTGGCTAGAAGTATTATGTTTATCTCCAATGTCCCTATTCGCTTCTGGGGTGATGCTATCCTCACAGCGGTATAATCTATTAATAGGGTTTCTTCCTGGGTTCTTGATATGAAATCTCCATTTTCCCTTCTGTACCCAAATGAGGAGTTGTTTACTGTTCCCCTTAAAACATTTGGTTGTACCTGTTTTGTTCAGCTTCTCAGACCCCATCACTCCAAGTTTGAACCAAAGGCCTCTAAATGCATATTTCTTGGTTATGCACAAACTCAAAAGGGTTATTGCTGCTATGATTCTGTCTCAGGGAAGAAGTTTGTCTCCATGGATGTCACTTTCTTTGAAGAGACACCCTATTATTCTCGGGTTTCTCCTCAGGGGGGGAGTAGTGAGAGTGGGGATTTGGGTCCTTTTCTTCAGGGGGAGCGCAGTGAGAGTAGGGTTAATACATTTCGGGCTGTCTCTTTACCTATTTCATTGGGTGATGAGGGCTGCAATAGTGAGGGTGGTCAGAGGGATTAGGAGTTGAGAGTCTATCACAGGCGATGCAGGCAGGTTGATCCCGGTCATCAGCAGTGCAGGTCAGCTCCAACCTCTTCTATGGCTCCAAGTCCAGGTATTACAGTCCCAGGGCCCACAGAGACTCCTTCCACTGTTGCCACTTCACCTCCTACAGACGACCTTGACCTTCCCATTGCCGTCCGTAAAGGGAAACGGCATTGCACCACATCTACAGCCCACTGCATTTCCCAGTTTTTATCATATGATCACCTATCTCCCTCCTACAGGTCCTATCTTACTTCCGTTGCCAATGTCCCTATTCCAAGAATAGTGCAAGAAGCCCTATCAGTCTCGGAGTGGAAAGGTGCAGTGCAAGTTGAAATGGATGCCCTGTTGAAAAATAATACCTGGGAGCTAGTTGATCTGCCCAAAGGAAAGAAACCTGTTGGATACAAATGGGTATTTACTGTGAAGCACAATGCGGATGGATCCATTGAGAGGTACAAAGCTCGGCTAGTTGCAAAAGGGTTCACCCAGACTTATGATATAGATTACTTGGAGACCTTTGCCCCGGTAGCCAAGATGACCACCATTCGAGTTCTATTATCTCTTGCAGCAAGCCACACTTGGCCTTTGTACCAAATGGATGTTAAAAATGCTTTTCTGAATGGAGACTTGCAGGAAGAGGTTTACATGCAGTTGCCTTCTGGATTCTATGATACAGAGACATGTAAGAAGGTCTGTCGGCTCAATAAGGCATTGTATGGTTTGAAGCAGTCACCTAGAGCTTGGTTTGATAGATTCAGACTAGCCCTTGGGAAGTTCGGTTATGTACAGGCCCAGTCAGATCGTACATTGTTCATCAAGAGGGTGGAGTCCTCTCTGACACTACTTGCAGTATATGTTGATGATATTGTGGTGACAGGAAATGATAGCCATGAGATTGAGTCCCTCAAACAGCTCCTTCATCAAGAGTTTGAGGTGAAAGATCTCGGTGCACTATGGTATTTTTTGGGTATTGAGGTTGCTAGATCTAAACGGGATCTTTGTCTCTCAGAGGAAATATGTTCTAGATCTGTTGGTGGAAACTGGAAAGTTAGGTGTCAAGCCTGTGGATACACCCATTGAACAAAACCACATGATTAGTGTAGAGAGTGGGGAGCCTCTTGAAGACAAAGTTATGTTCCAGGCCTCACTCGGCTAGATATCAGTTATGCAGTTAGTGTTGTCCGCCAGTACATGCATTCTCCTAGAACCACGCACCTTCTTGCAGCAGAAAGAATATTAGCATACTTGAAGAGATGCCCGGGTAAAGGTGGAGGTCTGTACGGATGCCGATTGGGCTGGGAGTGTTGATGACAGAAGGTCTACCTCTGGATATTGTGCCCTTGTGGGAGGTAACCTTGTCTCTTGGAGGAGTAAAAAACAGAGTGTTGTCTCCCGATCTAGTGTTGAAGCTGAATACAGGTCTCAATGGCTAATAGAGTGGCTGAAATTCTATGGCTGAAATCACTATTTGAGGAGTTGGGTATTGAGTATGAGAAGCCCCTGATGTTGTATTGTGATAATCAAGCGGCTATTAATATAGCACACAATCCGGTGCAACATGACAGAACTAAACATATTGAAGTTGATCGACATTTTGTATGAGAGAGGGTCTCATCACAAGAAGTGTGTCTCTCGTGCATCACATCCAACATGCAACTAGCAGATATCCTCACCAAAGTTGTACCAAGGAAGAAGCTAGAGGCGGATCTATCCAAGTTGGGAATGATAAACATTTATTCTCAACTTGAGGGGGAGTGTAGAGAACACTGATGTGGGCCCCACAGCTATGGTCCCACTGTGTTCGTAGGGTAGAGTGTGTTCTAGTCATCCTAGGGTTAGCTGGTGGTCAGTTGGTTATTTCAGTTGTTATTTATTTCAGTTTTATTTTGTTCTATTTGTTATGTAAATACTAAGGGCAAATCTGTCCTTTCCATGTAATGAGCATAACCTATAAATACTAAATAGAAGTGGTGGCGGCAGAAAATTCAGATTCTGTCCCTCCTTTCAACCCTTTGTGTTCTACAGTTCTCTCTTCTCTTTCTGTTCTCTTCTCTACATTTTCCTTCTATTTTGAACCTGAAATCTATTAGGGTTCAAGGCTGATAGCAGTCTTGAACTTCTACTGTGAGTTCCGTTGTGCGTCCTTCAAAGCTTTGACTTCTTTTCAACCTGGGGTCCATTTTCCATTCCGTGAAGTCTGGTGTCGCCCTATTCCCCCTAAAGTGGGTGCCTTTTGTTGGGAAGTTTACCATGGTGCAATTAACACCTGTGATCTGATGCAGAGGAGGAGGCCTGGCTGGTGCCTTTCACCTAATTGGTGTTGTTTGTGTGAATCTAATGGTGAAACTGCTCTTCATATTTTTGTTTCCTGTCCTGTAGCTAGCAGCATATGGAAGTGGTTCTTTTCTCTCTTTGGTTGCAGGTGGGATACCCCGGTGAGCCTGGGGAGATTGTTTGAAGCCTCCACTTTCAGGTGGCCAAAGAGAAGGGGGAAAACCTTATGGAGATGCACATGGGCAGACTTTGGATGTTATGGGAGGAAAGAAATCTGAGGATTTTTTAAGGGAAGAAAAGGTGTAAGGAATTACTGATAGAGGGGATTATGTTAAAAGTAACTTCATGGGTAAAATCGATGGAGTCATTCTCAGACTTTACTGTGAATGATATAATCAGGAACTGGAGGACTGTAGCTTCCTCGTCATCTGCTAAAATGAAGGTAGTAAGAAGCTGGAATCCTCCTGAAGCGGGACTCCTCAAATTAAACTTTGATGGGAGCAGTTTTGGCAACCCGGGCATGGATGGTATTGGTGGGGTCATTAGAGATGACAGGGGGAATGTAGTGGGGCTGTTTTCCGGCCCTATTGGGTGGGGAGACTCCATTACAGCTGAACTAAAAGCTCTCGTTTTCGGTATACAAAAGGCCTCGGAAATAGGTGTAAGGAAGTTGGTTGTAGAAGGCGACTCTAAAGTGATGATAAACTGGCTGAAGCAGGATGGAAAGGCTCCATGAGTATTCAGAAATGAGATTAAGAAAATTAATCACTCCACAAAGGATATGCAGGTTTTATTTCAGTGGACTCCAACAGCAGCAAATGGGTTTGTGGATCAGCTAGCAAAGCAAGGGGCTAACAGGGAACATTGTTTTTGGGCTCTGTTGTAAGTCTACAAAGCAAATTTTAGGTGGAATGTCTTTGGACATTGGGGTAGCCGAGGCTGCCCATTCTCTTTTTTAATAAAATCATTTTCACTGATAAAAAAAAAGTACTCAGGTCCCATAGGAGAAGGAGATCAGTAAGGTTTGAGATAATGACAGCAACTTTTGGGTTGATTATTGAAGGTGAATCCAAGGTGGTTAGCTATTTGAGTCAAAGACTGCATGGTGTTTCAGAAATGGAATTAGATGATTTAAATGGTTGCCAAAGGATTTGTAGATTGGAATTCTATATGGGTACAAAGGCCAGCTAATAGCTTGGTAGATGGCTTGGCAAAGTAGGGAGTTATTAGACAGCAAATGTTTTGGGCTTTGATATAAATTGTAGGGGGGGATATAGCTGAGGCTATAATTGTATGTCTTTGATTGTAACCACAACCTCTTGTTGTACTCTTTTAATTATTTTATGAATGAAATCTTAATTTGTGTTGCTGATTGAAAAAGTTTGGGTTAAGAGTTATGGGGCCTGACTTGTTTTTTGGTTGTTGACCTCAGACCCAAGACACTCCTTTTTCTTTAATCTTAGTCCATGTGATACATGGGAATTGTGCATTTCTTGCTGCAAGGAAGTATTAATTTGTGTTCCCTTGCTCTTAGTCCATGTGACACTCCTTTTTCTTTAATTCTTAATTTGTGTTCCCTTGTTCTATCACATTTTGTCCAAGGAAGTATTAATTTTATTCTACCCCTTAAAAGTGACATTGACCGTCTCATAAACTTACGCATCTGGCACAGGTTGTTGAGATAGCAAAAGGAAGTAAGGTCAAATATGAGCTTGACAAAAAAACAGGACTGATAAAGGTATGCTCTCCCCGTTCTTGTAATTTGGCATATTTTGTATGATTTTACAAGCAAGTACCAAATCTTCATTAATTTGGAGAATATTCTTTTTTTTTCTTATATATTAGAAAGTATTCAGATGCATATAGTATCTGGGATTTCATGGCATTTTTTTCCATGGATCTTACACCCTTGTTATTCTTTGTGATTATTCCTACCATTGAAATGGATGCCCAGGTTGATCGTGTCCTATATTCCTCAGTTGTCTATCCTCACAATTATGGTTTCATTCCCCGCACATTATGCGAAGACAATGACCCAATGGATGTATTGGTCATTATGCAGGTAACTTGAACTTATTCATGCAATTATTTTTAGATAGACAAATTTGTTTCTATAGCATATGACTAAATATTTGCAAGATCCGTATGAGACCCTTTTCTCTCATTTCTTGAGGTATATTTAGGCCAAGGTTTTCAATTTTTACAAAAAAATTGTTTTCATTTGAGTTGAACAAACAAAACTTAGGGTTGTTAAATTGAATTAAAATGTCAAATATATGCACTGCAGAGTCATATAATAAATTAATTTTATTTCATTAATCAGAACTTTAGAAAATTACTTCCATTCTTCCTTAATGAAATGCTATTGATTTTGGAAACCATTTTCGTATCCCAGTTACACTAAGTTTCAGCATCTTTTTGCAGTATAATATTTTCTTATCATGCTTATTATAATCGTTAATGAAGTGCATCTAATGACTTGTTCTGAACTCAGGAACCAGTTATTCCTGGTTCATTTCTCCGTGCCAGGGCCATAGGTCTCATGCCCATGATTGATCAGGTATGGTTGATGTTCTGTAGCAAAGTCAACCCCAGCCATTGTTATCCAAGTTGAGTCCTTTGATGGTTGATTATGTGTCTGAAAAACAGGGAGAAAAAGATCACAAGATCATTGCGGTGTGTGCTGATGACCCAGAGTATCGACACTATACCGACATCAAACAACTCCCACCTCATCGCCTGGCTGAGATCCGCCGTTTCTTTGAAGACTGTATCCTTTTTCTTATTTTATTTTCTTGCACTTATTCAGTTAATTTTCTTTTGAGCTAGGCATTTGAGGTTTAAGTATATGGTGAAGTAAATTTGAGTATTTTCTTGACAAGTAATAACTAAGACAAGAAGAATGAGAACAAAGAGGTTGCGGTTAATGATTTTTTGCCTTCAGAAACTGCTTATGAAGCCATCCAGTACTCAATGTAAGTTTGTTTCAATTCCTCAAATAACTAAAGTTGTTTCTTGCAGCTAGCCATGGAATTTCAAATAGTGTTCTTTTTTTTTTTAGAGAAAAAGATTTAAGTACAATTTATATTAGAAATAAGGAATAATCTATGGTGCATCAACTGCAACATGCAGCAAAAAATGTGAACCAGTGATAAAACGATATATCACAGTTGGCATATTTAACGTTGTTAAAGTCTTGATGGTATATATATCTTGTGAAACATGAAAGTACACCTTGTGAAATGTGAACAAATGAAAAGTAAGTAGACCACTTTAATTTGATGGATTGAAAGTGCAGAAAATATTAGTAAATGCATTGTGGTTGGACTATAGAAATAATAAGGAAATTCAGATATAAACTTGACTAATTCAAAATTCACTTTTACTGGTGGCTTGCAAAGTTGACTCACATTTGAAGGCAATGCCAAACTAATTTTGTACAAATATCCAGACCACCCTCCCAAGATCCCAGATAGCATTTTTGTGCATAGAAAAAAAGAAAGTCTTTTAATCGGTTAAAATAGTGAACTTCCCTACAGGACCTACCCCATTTCTTCCTTATAGAATGACCATTTTGTCCATCCATTCACTATGTCACCATGTATAAAATCTATTTGGATTAATTACGTACTCAAGAATGGTGTGGCAACTGCTACCTACTCTTGATTGTTATTTTTCAATTATGAGGTACAAGCTTTCCCCTTGGGAAGTAGCCCCCAATAGAATTGGTTCCTGTTCTTTCCTTGTTTTGCCAGCATGTCTGCCATACATTCTGTTGGCTGATCTCTGTATCCAGTTATAAGTTACCCCGACCTCACCAGCCAGTCTTTTTCACTTCCCTTATTTCGTGAAGGACCCATTCTATTTTTCTTAAACTAGCACACAACTACTCTGGAATCCCCTTTCACCACTAGATTTTTGTAGTATCAAGCAGCTTCTGCAGCACAACCATCAATTCTGCCCTAATGGAATCACTGTATCCAACAGCGACTTGGAATAATGCTAATAGATTACAGTCACTATCTCTTAATCAGGGGTGGAGACAAAATATATTGGTCGGGGGGGAGGGTTCCTGCCCCCCCAAACTTTCTGTTAAAACCATGATTACTTAGTGGAGGCTGGGTTAAAAACATGAGTGGGTTATTGCCTTGCCTCCCCCTCCCCCCTCAAAAAAAAGAAAAAAAAAAATATATATATATATATATAGTAAAATAAAAAAAAAAATTCTTTAAAAAATCTATAATAAACCCAAACCTTCTCAGGCCATTTTTCCCCAAACCTTACTTCTCCTCCCTATCTCATTTTCTTGTTTAACTTGGCCCCTCCAGAAGAAAATTCCTGGCTCTGCCACTGCTTTTAATACACTACTTATTCCAGAGTTCCATGGGTTACCCAAACTACAGCAATCGAAATATAACTTGATGAGGTTGATGGCTGGGGGGACCATAAGCTGATAAACATTCAGAAAATCTGCCAGTTTTGAATGGTATCTTAGTAGAAAAAGGATTAAAAGCTTCCAAAAATCTTTACCCAATGATCCTACCTTCATAGATATTCTTTCAATTAGTAAATCTTTAAAGATTCTGGAATTTTCCTCTGTTCATAGACCACCCAAATTAAGGCTACCTTTGTGACAATAAAGCAACTTTATCCATTTATTGGCAATCTGGTGTTCCATGAAAGAAGAAAGCACTTTGATATTGATTGCCACTTCATAAGAGAAGATTCAATTGGGCCTCATCAAGTCTATGCATACCCCCTATGATATTCAGGTTGCTGATATTTTCACCAAAACATTAGGATGAGATGGCTTTCAGAATCCTGTTGGCAAGTTGATTCACACAATATATCTGCAACTTGAGGGGGAATATTAGTGTATGGTGTGGCCCATATTCACATTCATGGGCTCAAGCCCATGTATGAGTTTTTTTTTTTTTTTTGAAATAACCCTTATAGTAGTTGACTACCAAACAACATGCTCTGGTTGGACTGTATCATAATTGTTGTGTAACTTATCCTCATTCTTCTCTCTGTCTCTTTATTTTTTCATGTATATCCTATTTTTTCTCCTATATTTTCATGTTAAATACTCATTGTAACCACGATAGAAAGACTATATAAATCATTCTCTATTCAAAATTTTCAAACTACTTCTGGGGGATGAACATTCAAGATTTGTGTCATCTTCTGATTTTCACATTTTTCTCCTCTAACATGGTCTTTTGTTTGGTGGGGTGCAGGGACCTTTATGCTGAGTATATCTTGCAGAGCTTGAGGCGATAGGCAGATGGGGTGCATTCTATTTTCTAATGTCATTTAATCAGAGATAATAAGAAGGGAATTTGAAATATTTTATCAATTTTTCTATTTAGTCGGTTGGTTAAACGGTTCTTTCCAAAGCAAATGACTAAACTATACATGCTATTTATTTGTTAATAAACTTAGAATTACAACATTATTTCCCAGTCTTTTGTTTAACTTTTGCCCTTATTTTTCATGTCACAACTAGTCCGACTTATGCTTGCAAATAACATTATTTGATAGTCTAATGTTTATTTCCTACATCTTCTGATTCAAACTTGCACCTTTTGCTTAGAGTTCAGACTTCAACTCCTCCATATGGTCCCGGAGGTCAATCAGAGCTTCAAGGAAAAAGGTTCTTTATTAATTTATAGACTTTTTTTTTGTTTTAACATTATAAAACCCATAGATTGTTATATATATATATATATATATATATATATATATATATATATATATTTCCTTAATATCACCATTGAAGAAAGCAGTTTTAACATCTATTTGATATATTACAATTTTGCAAATTGAAGCTAAAGCTATAAGAGCTCTAATGGTAGTAATATTGGTTATTGGGACATAGGTATCAAAATTATTTACCCTTTATCTCTTTTTATACCCCTTGGCTACTAGTTTAGTCAGTATGATTGGCCATAATGGATTCTAGATTACTATTTATTCTCTTTCCAAAGGACAGCATTAGGATAAAACATAGCTTCACTTATTCACTACAAGTTGCAAGATCATTATCCACAGCTACGGGTAGAAATCATCACCAAAGTTGATTTCTTTTCTAGCCCTTTTATTTCTCCATAACTCTAAGTTTCACTCTCTTCTGATGGTGATGGTAATGCAAAAGAAGGTTGATAATCTGAGATTTTGTTAGTCTTATTTTGTAGAGTAAATACACTTAAAAAATTAGCATCTCTTGATGCTATATTGGTATTGTTTTCATACTTATGAATGCGGTTTCCTCTTTTCGTATCAGCTAGCTTTTTTTAAACCAAACACCTCCATGCTTTCAAGTATTTTAGGTTAGGTGTAAACCCTTTCCAAAGTTCATAGGGGGTTTTCTAATCTTCTTAAGGGGAAAAGGCATTTCGGCTTAAACTTGGTAGGCTACAATATTTTCTGCATAACTTATGAATGCGGTTTCCTCTTTTCGTATCAGCTAGCTTTTTTAAAACCAAACACCTCCATACTTTCAAGTATTTTAGGTTAGGTGTAAACCCTTTCCAAAGTTCATAGGGGGTTTTCTAATCTTCTTAAGGGGAAAAGGCATTTTGGCCTGCAAAATTGACATGGAAAAAGCCTATGATAAGACTTGAGTGGGATTTTATAGAGAAAGCTTTTAAAAAAATTGACTTCCATGAAAAACGGCTTGGGTGGGTTATGGAGTGTATTAAAATTGTCATTTTAGGTGTTGGTTAATGGCACCCTTTCTAGAGAGTTCTTCCCCTCTAGAGGGATAAGACAAGGAGACCCTGTCTCCTTGTATATTTTTGTTTTGTGCGCAGAAGCTCTAACCAAGAAGCTTGTAAAGGATTCAGAGATTCCTACCATTCCCATTGGAAGTTTGGCTGCTAAGGATTGCCCTAAGGTTCTAATTCTTTAGCTTGCAAACAATTGCCTGATCTTTGCCAAATTTAAAATCCCGGTGTGGAAAAATCAAAGAAAGTTTGGAGAATTTTGCAAAAGCTTCAGGGCAACGTCCCAAACTTTAACAAGTCAACCATCCAATTTCTCGAACCAATCGAGGGCTAGCTTGTTGGTGTGTTAGCTGGTTTGTCCCAGCATTGATTTGGAGTCAAATCCCACAATCAGCACTTTGGGGAAAAAGGGGTCAAGGGGAAGTTATTCCAAAAAAAATCCAATTTTCCAAAAACATATCAAATAGGTTCCAGAAAATATTGGCTTGAATTCTTAAAATCCCAAGTCAAGCAAGTTGAAATTTTTATTTGGGTGCCCCTCTAATTAATTCAAGAGTTGTAAATTATACCTTCTAGTATATAAAAGAGAGGGTTAGCAAAAAGTTGGCTAAATGGAAAAAGAATTCACTGTCTTTAATTGGGAGACTCACAAAATTTTCCAAGGTGTCATGAATGACATAGACAAAGCCCAGAAGAGATTCCTTCGGACAAATTCCCCAGGATGAGGCAGATAATCTTTGGGTTAGTGATTATAATCGACAAATTTATTCCATTGAGTGATGTGAAAGACGGGTTAATTTGGAGTCTATATTCAAGTGGTAAGTTTTCCATGAAACCTGACTATAAACTAAGGTGTAGTTTGGATCTCAATACAGGACGCAATATCAACCGGAGAGCTCTCGTTTGGAACTTAAGATGCCAACCAAAGCTTAAGATTTTTCTTTATTTAGTGCTAAATAACAGGCTCCCCACGAAGAGTTCGTTAGGGTCAAAGGGCCTTAACATTGACGGTAGGTGTAACTTCTGTGGGGAGGAGGAATATATGACCCATATATTGGGGCAGACCCTGACCTGATGTCATGGTGGTCAAAGTTATATGAAGCAGATCTAAAAAATAATAAGTTAATGGAGAAAAGTGTTCACGTTTTATGCGAGATTTGGAAGAACAGACATAAGAGTACTTTCTAATACCTCTGCCCCCCTCAAGTCGCAGTTGAGAAGACTACAAAAAATTGGGATGAGTATTTTTCTATTTTGCAGGTTTTCAGCACTATTAGAGCAAAGAGTGTTTCTTGGCTTCCACCAGATCCTGAGATCCTGGTACAATCAAAATTAGAGCAAAGAGGTGTGCAGTTGCGGCTGTTGCTAGGAATCAACTTGGTAGAGTTCTAGACTTGGGTACAATCTTGGCATTTCTACCATCAATGCCGTGGAGGTTTAGGCTGCACAGGACGCTCATAATCTGACTACAAATTTTGTGGAGCAAGAGATTATTATGGAAGGAGATTCGGAATTAGTCATTTCTTGTCTTAGAGGTCAAGTTAAGCCTTCGGATGCTAAGAAATATAGTGAAGAAGTGCTTACTGATCAGAGAGCAGCTTACACATGCATTGGAATATAGATACGTCGTTTATGGAGAAGTGAATCAAGCGAGACTGGATTGCTGGTGAGGCGCATTTGGTTGTTAATGAATGTATTTGGTGAGAAGCATTTGGTTGTTAATGGATGTATTTCTTTCACCTGTGTAATCTCCCTTGGGACCTCGACTTAATTTGGAGTGATTTGTGGGGTCGTGCTACACCCCCATCTTGTGTATCGCCTTGACAATGTATAGATTTCTCTCAACCTCTGTAATGTCCAAGAATGCCTTCATTGGTGCTTATATAATGTTCAATGGAGAGATTTATACCCTGATGCTTGTGTCCAAGGTTCAAAATATCGAGGGCTTATCAACTTGTATCATGCTTTTTTTTCTTTTTTTCTTTTTATTTTTTCCAATCTGGTTCAGAGGGGTTAGTTTAAGGTTCGTTTACCCTCAGAACCACTGTCTGACCCAAAACACCCCCTATAAGGGCGTATCAGGAAGGCCCCGATAACCTTGCCTGTGTCTTTCCCAAAGTTAGGCTTGGTTCTGACCATTGCGCAATTATCCTTCACTGTTATCCCCCATAATGGTAGGGAAGGAAGCCATTCATATTTGAGACCATGTTGGTAGATCACCCTCAGTGTAGATAGGTTATTTTAGAGACATGGCTTGAAATCTTGAATGATGAGAGGGAACTAGTGACTAGAACTACCCAAAAGGTGAAAAACTGCAAGCAACATCTTAATATTTGAAATCCAGCTTGCATTGGTGATATTAAGAGCAAAATTAATGACTTGAAAATGCAACTTAGGCTGTGTTTGGTTGCAACATAAATAAATTTGCACCGATGAAAAACCATGGCAGTGCAAATGATTTGACTGTAAATTCTGACCTATTTTTGTTTTTAACTTTTAACTTATTTTGTTTGATTACAGTACAAATGAGGTGAATTAAGACATGAAACAGAATAAAGTAAAATCCAAAACAAAATTAAACAAGAATTCACATTTTTATATTTGCACTCCCATGCATTAGTACTAGTGTAAATAAAATTGTGCTGCAACCAAACACGGCCTTAAGGAAGTTTGAGAAAAATTGTTCTGAAAACCAAATTGGACCGGATGGTTAGACATTTGACCTGGGAACCGATCATAACTCCAGGTCTAGTTTTAGTCTGAAATGCTTTTTTTTTTTTTTTGGAAAAAATGTTGATTTGGTCAGAAAATCACTAACCTGGATGGTTGAACTCTTCGAACCCGGAAGTGGTTCATGGTTTAATGATTTCTTTTGTTGGGAAGATTAAAGAAGAGGGGAGGTTAAAGAGAGAGAGAGAGAGAGAAATCAGATCTGTCATGGTTCCTATTGCCGCCATTGCCATTGTTGCCTCCTCGTCATCGCCGGTGAGCATTACCTCTTCTTCCTTCCTTCCTTTCCTTTTCTTTCTTTCTTTCATTTCCTTTGATTTCTTTTTCTTTCTTAGTTGACAACCAACTCCCTCTCCTTTCTCAGTAAGACTAATGATACATATACCCTAATATTCCAATCTAAGGGTTAAATGTATCAAACCGTTTGAACTATTCGACCCAAACGGTTGAACCACTGACCCAAAAATCGGTAACCAAAATGGTTCTTTCTTTGGGTCGGTTTTTAGAACCTTGCCAGGAAGCTAAACCTTCCCAAGAGAACATGAACAAAGAGGGGAGTCTTCAAGTGGCTCTAAACATAGGGCTGCAAATAAATTGGATCATATCCGATTCTAAATTCGATCCATTTAGATAATGGATCGAAGTTGAAATATACCTCAATTTGTTCCATTAGTTATGAAATATTATATGTTATATACTATTTATATATAATACGTATATTCTATATATCCTATATTATATATTATAATATATTATTATATTATTAAATAATATAAGATATTATTTATGTTATATCATCAAATTTTTTTATTAAAATTCAATTCGAATCGGTTAAATTTTTTATTGGATTGGATACCCTTAATCAAATCCGACCTATCTATTTGCATCCCTAGAGCTGGCTCAAGAAGAACTTAATTGGAAGTAGAAATTCCAAAATTCTATATATGGCTGATAGAAGGAGATCGAAATACTCGGTTCTTTCACCAATCTACCATCAATAGAAGACAGTCAAACAAATTTATAAGCGCTAGAAGGTTGATGGAGAATGGGTGAACAGGTGATAAACAATGAAATCCTAAGTTTTCTTGAAGACCCTTTTAGTTCGGGGAACCAGTGAGATGCGTGATTTTGGATTGAATACCATTAGAGGAGTATCAGATACCACCCGAAGGGTTTTTTTAGAGATGTTATCCTCTGAAGAGATTCGAACAACTACTTTTAGCATTGGCTCTTAAAAGCCCGGGTCCCAATGGCTTCTTTTAGCCCCAATTAACCATGAATTCCAACATAACCAAGATAAATCTGAACACCAGAAGACTTGCTCCATGAATTCCAACATTCATTCTCTATCAAAAAATAGAAATGTAAAAGAATTCAACACCCATAAGGAAGCAGGCCAAGATATACACCAGAAGAGGAATGCCAATTGAACTGCAAATAGATTGTTTTGCAAACATGCAGTTCATGAACTGTAATTACTCTCCACACCACTGGTCATGTTTAGCTGGGGAGAAGAAATTTTGCATGGACCATACTTGACGTTACAGAAATTCCATATGAAATAGAAATCCTGAAAAACAATAGCAGAATAGTAACAAAGATAAAAAGCAAATAAGATTCTGCAAATAAAGAATAACTCCACTTTTCTTGATGAATCCAGCAACATACACTTGAACACAACCTTGGACTTCACAAAGCTGATAATAAAATCCGAATTGGGCAAAACTTTTTCTATAGAACCATCTACTTTTAATTTCTTTTTGAAGATCCATTTGCTTTCAATTGATCTTCTATTTGCAGACTCTTATTTGCTTTTTATCTTTGTTACTATTCTGCTATTGTTTTTCAGATCCTATGTCCAAAGGTGGACGAAGGTAGACATGAAAATGAAAGAAATGATAAGATGTGTTGTATGTCCATGGAGCTAGCTAGGACCTGAAGATTAAATGATCACATTTCCGGTGGAAAATTCCCTGCCCATAGGTAGAAAAAATTATTTCAATGAAGAGTGGAAATTCCAACAGCCCAAATGATGTTACTGGAAGACAAGCAAATAAAATAATTGGAGTGATAAGCCGTTTCTTTTGATCTCCGAGAATGATGAAAAGTGCTGAGCTGAATGCTATGACCATACCAGCAATTGAGATGAAAAGGGTAGCGAGTCCAATAATCAATTTCTTGGGCAACGATTCCAAGAAATCGTCTACTGCATATCGTGCAGTTAAGATTGCCAAGAACATTAGCACTGAAGTAATGGAGGAGAAGAGTGCTATTGCATCTGATATTAAGAAAATCATGAAAGAGGTTTCCTCTAAGAAGATGGGAGTCCCTTTACCATCAATATTGCCTCCTGGCACGGTAAAAGCAGCTGCAAAAACCACTGTCGCAATGAGTGTGGCCACAATCATACATGATGTTGCTGTGTCCTTCATCCATTTCTCTCCCTTTTCAACCAAATCCATGTGCTCCTCGCCGAATGCAGCTCTGGGTGTTTTTCCTTCATTATTTGTTTCTTCTTTACAATGTGGGGACACAAACTTCTCTATTTCCTACAAATTAAAGAAGTTACAATTAGTGTCATTTGGAATATTTATCTAATTGTACTTTATTATTTTAGATGAATACAAATATTGGATGTATGCTTGTTAGATTCACCGAACTGATTGTATTTCTATCTACAACTGTGATTGCTCCTCTCTCTGACTCTCTCTGCCCTATAAAATGAAACCAGGGTCATGGTAGCATTGAGAAGTGAGCAATCTATTCTCTTTCTCCACCCTTTGTTAATATTCCATTAAACCCTTATTCACACGTCTGAAATCTTTTTGTTCACCACAGGGTGGTTTTGTGATGGTATATATACGGCCCTTTAAGTGATAATATCATAGAGGGCGATGGTACCATGTCCATAGTACTCAAGTCTGAATTATGTGCAATTTCAATGAATGATGGTTCTTCCATGGGTATGGTGCAGTAGTATATATATGTGGCTAATGTCTGGTTGAGTATTTTAGATCAATGATTTCTCCAACTTTTCCTTTACAGATTTTTGTCTTTCCTTTGATTTTTACCACCATACCTTCATTGCTCTAACAAACATTTGGTATCAGAGTAAAAGATTCATTCAACCATTCAAATCTAAAACTAAAATCCTTCATGGCATCAACTTCCAACATCTCTGTTTTATATCATTTTCAAAAATTACCACTTCCTATTTTTTTATGGAGAAAACTACGATTTTTAGAGCACACAAATGAAAACATTGTTAATCTCCAAAGAGATTTGGGAGTTAGTAGAAGAAGGATACAAAGAATTAGATAATCGTGAGCAACTTACAATATGGACTAAAGACAAGGAGTACAAAGAAAATAGAAAAGATGATGCTAGGGCTCTATACCATATTTAGCAAGGAATAAGTAAAACAATATTTTCAAGAATCATGGTTGCCAAAAGCTCAAATGAAGCATGAGATATCCTCAGGAAGGAATTTTAGGGCACAAAAAAGGTAATATCAATAAAACTTCAAACTTTTTGGAGAGATTTTGATAATATTATGATGAAAGAAAGTGAATCGGTTCAGGAGTTTTTTTTTTTTTTTCTAGAGTTTCTGGTATTGTAAATCAAATCAGAATGTATGGAGATGTTATTTCAGATGAAAAAATTGTAAAAAAGGTTTTGAGGAGTTTACTGATTAAATTTCATCATGTGGTGGTTGCCATTGAAGATTCTAAAGATTTGACTAAACTATCCATGCATGAGTTAATGAGTTCATTTGAAATTCATGAGGATAGAATGGAAAAATTTTCAACTTCTTCATTAGAGCAAGTTTTAAGTCCAAGCTCACCATTGTAGGAAAGAAAAAGAATGAAGGTGAAAAAGAAACTTCAAAAGAATGACCATATCAAGCTATAGGAAGGATATATACCAAAATAATGGAAGAGGTGGATCATATGAAAGAGGAAGATGTGAAAAGCAAAATACTGGTTATTTTATTTGCAAGATGGACAACTATTTGCCCCAAGATTTCTATTTTAGATGTAAAAATCATATACATGCCCCAAAAGATTGCAGATTTAAGTAAAAAGAACAAGCCCACTATACTAAAAACGATGATTTAGAAATCATCTATTTTACTCGTGTATGAATACCCAACAAGAGTCAAAAGAAATTTGGTATTTGAATAGTGGTTGTAATAATCACACGACATGAAATAAAGAATGTTTTCTTGAATTGAATGAACATGTTAATTCTCAAGTGAAGCTTGAAGATGGAAAACTCCAAAGTGTTAAAGGAAAGGGTGTTGTTTCAGTCCAAAATAAGCAAAGTAATTCTAAACTCATTTATAATGTTCTATACATTCCTAATTTGACTCAAAATTTGCTTAGTTTTGGACAACTTACAAAAATGTTATAATGTGCACTTTGGCAATGGAGAATGTGTAATAACTAATAGCAAAAACGGCCAAATCATTATTAGAGTAAAAATGGCAACAAACAAAGTGTTTCTATTAACCATGTCCTATGATGTGAATTATGGGCTGAAAAGTGAGAATATGGATGTATCAATGTTATGGCACTGGTGAGTTTCCGCTCACCTCGGAAACCTCTTCGAGGGAGGCTTGACCTCCTGAAACAGAAGATGGAGAGAAAAGAGAGAAGGGAGGGAAGGAATAAACTGGACTCAGGGAGAAGAAAATTAAGGGAGAATCATTCATTGCTTTCATTATATGATGATGGCCTTATATAGCTGGCCTATAGGTGTAATATCAGAGGGAATATCCTCTGATTTCTAGATAACTAACTCTGGCAGATAACATGGGTGGAATATCTTTAGGCGGCAGAGTAACCAACTCTGAGTGTAACTAATTCTGGGGCTCTGTCGCCTGTCTCCTCTGTCTTCTTGTGAATGGCTGATAGGTGGTGGCCTGCTCCACTCCCCTAGTGGGTTCTGGAGGGAGTGTTTGGGTCTCAACAGCTCCTCCCCCTTTAGCACTGACCTTGCCCTCAAGGTCTAGGTTGGGAAACCTCTCATTCAGCCTTAGATAAGGTTCCCATGTGGCCTCTTCTGGAGGCAGTCCGGCCCATTCAACCTTGGCTTCTGGCACAACCTGCCCTCCTCGTCGAACCCATCGGAAATCCACAATCTTGATAGGCTCCATATAAATGTCCCCTTCATATGTAAATTGGGGTAAGTTGGGTGAGATAGGGGTATGATTCCCCACAGATTTCTTGAGAAGTGAGATGTGAAACATCGGGTGTAGCTTCGAGGTAGCAGGGAGGTCCAATCTGTAAGCAACAAGGCCCACTCTCTCCAGCACCTTATATGGCCCATAATATCTGGGAGCTAGCTTGTGCCAAGCCCATCTCATCACTGAGACCTGGCGGTAAGGTTGGAGCTTAAGATAGACAAAATCACCTACCTGAAACTCTAGTGGGCGGTGGTGAGAGTCATAATAGGCCTTCATCTTTTGCTGGGCTTTAGTCAAATTGGCCTTGAGCAGTCTAAGGATCTCATCTCTTGCCAGTAGGCGAGTCTCTACTTCTGCCACCTTAGCCGACCCAAATTCATAAGGTAATATGGGAGGAGGTTCTCTGCCATATAGAGCCTTGAAGGGTGTCATTCCTGCTGCTGACTGATAAGTTGTCCTTCTAAGCACCGATTAAGAACTTCAGTCTGTCCATCCGTCTAGGGGTGGTAACTTGTGGATGGGTGCAGTTGGGTTCCTTGCAATCGGAAGTATTCCTTCCAGAATGAACTCAGGAAGGCAGGGTCACGGTCTGAGACAATGGATCTTGGTGTCCCATGCAATTTTGCGACGTCCCGTATGAAGATGTCAGCCACCGTTGCTGCGGTGTAAGGGTGAGGCAGGGCAGAGAAATGGCTATACTTGGTGAAACGGTCAACTACTACCATGATAACTTCCTTCCCTAAAGAACGGGGAAGTCTGGTGATGAAGTCCATGGAGAGGTCTTCCCATACTTGCTCTGGAATCTTGAAGGGTTGCAGGAGGCCCGTGGGAGACTGTGAGGAGTATTTCTGCTATTGACAGGTCTAGCATTCGGATACATAGTGTAACACGTCCTTGCGCATTCCTACCCAATGGTAGTGGCTGTTGAGCCTCTTTAGAGTCCTTAGCACTCCTGAATGTCCTCCCAAAGAGGAATCATGAAACAACTTCAATAGTTCAGTTTTGTGGCTAGAATTTGGAGCAACCACGAACCGTCCCTTAAAGAAGAGGTCTGGTCCCACAATTTGGTACCCTGCAACCTGGGAATGGTTTTGCTTCAATTTTTCCCTAATGTCCTGTAGCTGCGGATCAGACCTTGCTTCTTACCGTATGGCTTCAAACAAGGGAAAACTGGGCTGAGAGTAGGTTAGTTGGGCCAGCTCCTCTACCCTCGATAAGGCATCAGCTACCCTGTTGGCGGGCCCAGGTTTATACTCTATTCGGTAGTCGAAGCCCATCAGTTTACTAAGCCACTTTTGCTGCTCCGGGGTGTGCACTCTTTGTTCTGCTATATACTTCAGACTTCGTTGGTCTGACCTTATGATAAATTGGCGTCCCAACAGGTATGTACGCCATTTCTGGACTGCCATTACCACTACCATCATCTCCTTAACATAAGTGGACTGGTTCTGGTGGGCGGCTGATAAGGCCTTGCTGAAGTCAGCAATGGGCTGTCCCTTCTGCATCAGGACGGCCCCCACCCCTGCACCTGAGGCATCACACTCAATCTCAAAGGGCTGGGTGAAATCCGGAAGAGTAAGGATTGGAGGGCTCGAAACTTCTGTCTTCAAGTCTTCAAAGGCCCATTGAGCCTCATCAGCCCAGCTGAAAGAGTCCTTCTTCAACAGACGCGTTAGAGGGGCGGCCATGAGCCCATACAGTAGTGGGCTTGGGCTTGGGCCATTTTTGGATGGCATCTATCTTTTCTAGGTCTGCCATGACCCGCCCTACTGCAACCACATGGCCTAAGTATTGTATTTGTTTTTGTCCAAAAGAGCACTTGGTCATTTTGGCATGTAACTGATGTTCCCTTAGAGTGGTGAGGGTAAGTCTCAGATGTTCCATATGGGTGCCCCAATCCTTTCTGTAAACCAGAATGTCATCGAAGAATACTAAAATAAATTGCCTTAAGAAAGGCCTGAAAATGTCATTCATGAGGGCCTGGAAGGTGGAGGGGGCGTTTGTGAGCCCAAACGGCATAACTAGAAACTCATAATGGCCATCATGGGTTCTGAAGGCTGTCTTATGGATGTCGGCCTGGTGAACTCGGATCTGATGATACCCGGATTGCAGGTCCAGTTTGGAGAACACCTGTGCTTCTCCTAACTCGTCCAACAGTTCATCAATGAGGGGTATCGGGAACTTGTCCTTCACTGTAATCCGATTCAGGGCCCGGTAATCTACACAAAACCGCCAACTACCATCCTTCTTTTTTACTAGGAGTACAGGGGATGAAAAAGGGCTGGTGCTGGTCTGTATATGCCCTTTGTTCATTAGCTCTCTTACCGCCTTCTCAATTTCTAGCTTCTGGAAATAGGGGTATCTATATGGCCTCACATTGGCCGGTTTAGAATTTGGTAAGAGGGGTATCTGATGGTCATGGGCCCGGGGTGGAGGTAATTGGCTTGGTTCCTTGAACACATCACCAAACTGATCGAGTATCGATCGTAGTGCCTCGTGTTGGGCTTCCGTGGGTTGGTCACAGCCTTGATTGTTTAAAGTTGGAACTGTGGGCTGCATGCCTAAGTGCATAAATAAGGGCTGTCCAGTATCCTTGGAGGCCCGTAACAGGGAAGCTACAGTATCACCTTGGGGACTCGGAGGCTGCACCCCTTGTAGATGGCAAGTCTGTCCATCCTGATAAAAGTCCATTGTCATTTTGGCCCAATCACACAGTGCAGGCCCTAGGCCACGTAACCAATGAATTCCCAGAATAATATCAGCCCCTGAGAAGTCCAATGGGTGGAGATCTACCACGAAATAGTGGCCTTGTATAAGGATCTTTTCCTTCTTGCACACACCATCACATGACATCTGACTTCCATTAGCCACATAGATTGAAAAGAGAGGAGTGGGTTGTATAGACATACCTAGTTGCCTTGCTAATCGGCAAGTGATGAAATTCAGGGTATAGCCACTGTCAATCAAGATCATCACAGATCGGCCCACCAACCTTCCTTCTACTCGCATGGACTGAAGAGGGTTGAGGCCCATGAGGGCGTGTAAGGAGATCTCAGCTCCAACAGGTTCATGTTCAACTGAGATCAGTTCACAGTCTTCTACGTTTTCTTCTGGTTCTTCCTCTGTCTGAAGGAGAAACACTCGCTAGACTCTGCACTTATGGCCCGGTCCAAACTTGTCATCACAATTGTAACAGACGCCCTTCTCGCGTCGGGCCTGCATCTCAGCCCACGAGAGGCGCTTGAAGGGCACAGTGGGCCTGGGCAAAATGGGCTTCTGAGAATCCCCAACTTGTTTCATGGGTTGCTGTTCGGCCCGCTGGGGAGCCCTCACATTCGGGTAGGATGGCTTGCTGGTTCTACGCATACTATCAATCTTCTCTTCTTGCAGGCGATCCATACCCACCGCCGCCATGACTGTCGCTGGTCGAAGAGCTCTCACTTCCAGGCGGATGTCTTCTCTAAGACCTCCCACGAAACACCCTACCAAGGCCTTCTCCGGCCATCCATGTACCCTGGTCGCCATTCTTTCGAACTCGAGCTGGTGGTCTGCTATCGTCCCAGTCTGTTTTAGTCGAGTGAGGAGTTCGTCGTAATCCACGAACACCGTCGGCCCAAAACGGATGCACAGGGATTCTATGAACTCCGCCCAAGTTACCTGAGGATGGGTTTGTCGATACCACTGGAGCTAGAGAATAGCGTCTCCTTATAGGTGAATGGAGGCGATGGCGACGCGCTGGTGTGCAAGGGTTTCATGGTACTCAAAGAATCTCTCTGCTCTAAAAATCCAAGGAATGGGATCTCCACCGGAATAGTTGGGAAAATTGATTTTAGTAACCTTTCCGGCGGGGTAACCCCTAGTTCCTTGGCTACCGGAAACAGAGGCGTCAGCCCCTACTGGATGACTGGTTTCGCCGGATTGTTGTTGGGAGGCGAGGTTAGAGATGACCACCTTGAGATCCCTGAGTTCCTTCAATACCTGGTGGAACCCAATCTCAAGTTGGTCGACTCTATCTTCCATGGTAGAGGATCTTGTCTGCGGCATAGCTGGTCTGCAACCTCGCTCTAATACCAACTTGGTGAGTTTCCGCTCACCTCGGAAACCTCTTCGAGGGAGGCTTGACCTCCTGAAACAGATGGAGAGAAAAGAGAGAAGGGAGGGAAGGAATAAACTGGACTCAGGGAGAAGAAAATTAAGGGAGAATCATTCATTGCTTTCATTATATGATGATGGCCTTATATAGCTGGCCTACAGGTGTAATATCAGAGGGAATATCCTCTGATTTCTAGATAACTAACTTTGGCAGATAACATGGGTGGAATATCTTCAGGCGGCAGAGTAACCAACTCTGAGTGTAACTAATTCTGGGGCTTTGTCGCCTGTCTCCTCTATCTTCTTGTGAATGGCTGATAGGTGGTGGCCTGCTCCACTCCCCTAGTGGGTTCTGGAGGGAGTGTTTGGGTCTCAACAGGCACCTAAACATGGGCATTTGAATTTCAAAAGTCTCTCATTGTTAAATAACAAGAATATGGTGATTGGACTTTCTCAAATTGGTAGAGAACATAAAATATGTGAATATTGCGTCTATGGGAAGCATCATAGGCTACAATTTTCAAAGAGATCATGGTATTCAAAGGCACCATGAGGATACCTTCCTTCAACAACAAGAGGTATTTCCTTCTATTTATTGATGATTTTACTAGAATTGTTTGGGTATATTTCTTAGATGCAAAATCACAAACATTGCTTACTTTTATTCAATTCAAAGCTTTTGTTGAGAAGCAAAGTGACCACAAATTGAAAATTTTGACGAAAAAATCACAAACATTGCCTACTTTTGTTCAATTCAAAGCTATTGTGAAAAACAAGACACCAAAAGAGAGTTGACAGTAAGACATGCCCCACAATAAAATGGCGTATGAAGCATGATGCAAAGTAAAAACCTTCCCAAAAGCTTCTAGGCTGAAGCAGTTTATTCTATTGTCCATATATTAAATTGTTCTCCCACCAAAGTCATGCAAAACAAAGCATCGTTTGAAGCATGGCACAAAAAGAAGTCTATTGTTAGCTGATTCAAAGTGTTTGGCTGCATTGCTTATACTTACATTTCTTCAAAAAAGAGAGAATTTTGATGGCAAAGGCAAGAAATATATTTTCCTTGGATATAGTGATGAATCTAAAGGTTATTGATTGCTGAATCCAACTACAAATGAGTTGATAATTTTAAGAGATGTGATATTTGATGAAGAAGGGGCATAGAAGATGAAGAAGTAATGCCTAATGATCATGAGTATGAAACAACTACACAAATTGTAAGGCCAACAAATACAAAAAGATCAAGTCTAACAAATTTTAGTCTAAGAATGGATCCCTCAAGTTCAAGAATCTAAGATCCATGGCAAGCAAGTCCAAGTGATATAGATTTGGATACTCCACCAAGAAATGTACATTTACTTCAAGAAATCTTTGATTCTTGTGATGTTGCATTTCTTATACTAGAGCAACAAAAGTTTGAAGAAGCTTCAAAAGAAGAAGTTTGGGTGAAAGTTATGAATGAAGAAATTGAAATGATTAAGAAGAATAAGACATAGGAATTGGTTAATAAATCCAAAGAAAAAGAAGTAATTGGGCTGGAATGGGTTTACAAAATAGATTAATGAAGATGACTTAATCCAAAAGCACAAAGCAAGGTTAGTGGCCAAAGGCTATACCCACTAGCCTGGGGTAGATTTCCATGAAACATTTGCACTAGTGGAAAGAATAGAAACAATTAGAACAATGCTTACACTTGCTACTCAATTGAAACTGCAAGGGTTCTAGTTTGATGTGAAATCAACTTTCCCAAATGGAGATTTAGAAGAGGAAAAAAGAGGATAAGATTTAAATTGCTTAAAGCAAGCACTTTGGGCATAGAATGGAAAATTTGATAAATACTTTTATAAAAATGGATTTGAAAAAAGTCTAAATGAGCGATTACTCTATGTCAAGAAGGAAGATATGCATGAATTTATTCTTGTTTGTCTTTATGTTAACGATGTGATTTATACAAGTAACAACTCAAAATTGTTGAATGAATTCAAATTAGCAATGACAAAGGAATAAGAGATGACTAATTTGGGGTTAATACTTGGGATTCAAGCGAATCAAAGAAAATGTGAAATTTTTATGTCCCAAGAGAAGTATGCTGATGATTTATTAAAAAGATTTCATATGTTAACTTATAAACCCCTAACTATTCCTATGGCTATCAATGAAATATTGTCAAAGGTAGGAAGATGGAGCTGAATTGGTAGATGCATCAATTTATAGAAGACTTGTTGGCTCTTTGATTTATCTCACCAACATAAGGCCAGATATTGTGCTTGTTGTAAGCATTATTTCAAGATACCTGAACAAGCCAAGTAAAGTTCATTTTGGAGCAACAAAGAGAATACTTAGAAATGTGAAAGGAACTAAGAACTTGGGTTGAAATATGAAAGTGAAAATGACTGCAAGTTGGTTGGATTTTCAGATAGTGATTGGATTCGTTCCATAGATGATCGAAAAAACACAATTGGATATATTTTTTCCTTGGAAAATAAAATGATTTCTTGGTCACCCAAGAAGCAAAATACTGTGGCACTCTCTTCAATTAAAGCATAATACATTTCAGCCGTTCGTGCAACTTGTGAAGCAATTTGGCTTAGAAGACTTTGAGAAGACCTTCAATTTGTGCAAAATGGCCCAACTACAATCTATTATGACAATACCTCAGCTATTGTAATGATCAAAAACCCAGTTTTCTATAGAAGAACAAAGCATATTGAACTGAGACACCATTTCATCAAAGAATCAACTAAGAAGGAGAAATTAACTTGAAGTTCATCAAGACTGAACACCTCTTCACCATGCCTCCAATTTCAGAAAAGTTGGTGCATTTTAGATCTCTAATGAAAATTACAAGTTAAAAGGGAGTGTTGAAAAGTAAGAGTGGTAAATGTTCTAGACTTGTAAAACCTAGAAGTGGAAGTTTGGCTTTTCATCTTCTTATCTTCATTCTTTCTTCAACTTTTCTCATACAGATTTTTGCCTTTCCTTTAATTTTTACCACCACACTTCTGTTGTTCTAACATTCAACAATCAAGGAAAGGCTTCAATACCTTACGACCATAAACCCATAGCTGCCTTCTTATATACAATGAATGAGTTCAAGAAAATGCACACATTAAGAAATGGCTATGGAATAGAATGCACCCTAGGATTAGTATCAACCTTGTGGTCATATTATCACATATACTACAAAAGATATAGGGAGCATGCCCAACATTTATTTCCTTGTCAAATTATGAGGTGAGTGGTGTATATAATTGTACCAAGACAACTTCCTACTCTATCAAGGTAACAAGAGTATAAAGGACTACTATTCATCCCTACAAATCCTTTGCAATGAAGTGAATGTATATTAGCCCCTTAATGTAGACCTAAAAGCACAACAACAACAAGAACAATGACGACTACGAGACTTAGATGTTGTTAGATTTTTGTTGGTCTAAAGACAAAATATGATCTAGTTTAAATAGGAGTAGAGGTCATACTCCTCAAATTATGAATCATATGACGTGATGGTGGTTGAGAGCTAGGAGAGGTCATGGAAGATGAGGACATGGTGATTTTAGGAAGTGAACGTATTGTAAATTAGACAAGCATAAAATTAACATTTGTTATGGTCTTCATGGTCCATCTTATAGCTGGGAAAATCATATTGTAGTTATTGAGGCCGATACTATATGAAAAAATCAACCAAGAGAAGATGGTCTCATTCAGGTGGAGTGCTCTCTTAAGGGATCTACATTGTGTTGTTTCAATTTCTGAAAAAATGGCCTACCAAGAGTAACCGATAGTGTATCTGGAAGCTTGGTTGAGGTAGGGAGGTGTCTTACTAGTGTATGTAGGGCTAACCATGGTTGTGTTTAATCAGAAAACTATGCAGAAGAAACTGTGTAGAAGTATATATCTTTTCTAGAGTTCTGTTAGAGAAGAGATTAAATCTCCGTGGGGTTATTGAAAAAATCAAGATGTGGAAAATTTCTAAGGAAATAATGGTTAAATTCTAAGGAAATATCTTTGCTAGAGTTATGTTAGAGAAGAGATTAAATCTCTCCATGGGATTATTGAAAACATCAAGATACATGTGAAAATCTTCTAAGGAAATAATTGTTAAGCCTGTAATGGTTGATGTTCTTTGGGTCTGTTTTAGCACTGAATGAGAGATAAAATTGTTTCTCGAGTTGAGTTTGTGTGGATTGTAAAAGAATATACAAGGACTTCCGATGGAGTACATGATGAGAAAATTTGCGAGAAATCTTGGACAAGTTGGAGAAGTGGTGTAACTTGAAGGGGGAGATGATGAAAAGAAGAAAAAGTAGTTCACTTTATTCAATAGGTAGAAGCAGTTAACTAGAGAAGAAAAATGATTCTTTCTTTCGTCTAGTTCCGTTACGTTTTTGGTATGCCCCCTATCTTCCTCAATAGACACAACAAACTAGGGAGATAGTAGTGAGAAGGAATATTACCTTGAACCATTGGAGTTCTCGTTGCATTTGCAGAGCAGCACCAGAAACACAATTAATTCGAGAGGAAGGTGCCAATTTTGCTACTAGATGCAACATATTAGAACCATAAAAGGACAACATCTTCTTAAATCCACCTGTTCGGTGTATAAGATTGAAAATCTTTTCTTGGCGATACACAATTGCCGTATGAAATGGGGTACCCTGATATGAAGCTCTCTTATGATATCGGCAATGCTGATCATCAAGTACATACCACACCTGACCAGGAAAATGATTAAGACACTCGATTATCAACTCCTCAATTCCATTCTCCGCAGCAAGGTGCATTGCGCCGCGAACTTGATAGAAGGGAGCCTCCATATTCTCTATGCGTCTGTCTTCGATCTGAGCAGATATGTCTTCAAGCTGTTCGCAAATGCGTTTCACCAGTTCAACGCTCTGCTTATGCATCAGCTTTTTGTTATATACCCTCTTGATAATTGCAACTGTAAAAGCACAAAGTGAGGACTGAGGAGGTGTTTCCGATGTGAGAAGACGCATATGGTATTTGCAGACACGATATTAGAATTAATTCCAACTTATTGTTCTTAAAAGTATTTGACTGGTTTCAAGTTTCAGACCTCTGTTGATGAGGGCTTTCTGAAGGAACCGGACTAGATTCGGCATAACTGAGGTTCCAGTTGTAGGGTTTTGAGTATTACTTCCAATGGCATTTTGAGTTGTTCCATTTGGAGTTCTGTCATGAGCTTGTTCCAAATGAATACCTTCAACAACAAGAAAGTTCAAACATATTCGGAATTATTTTCATAATGAAAAAACACATAATAATAAAAAAAAAGTGAAAATTTCGATCAGTACTAGTGTTATTTTGGTGTTTTTAACTTTAAAATCGGACAATTTAGTGCTTAAATTTTCAAAACGTGCCAATTAACTAGTAGTATTTAAAAAGATAAATAATCTTTAATTGTTATATAATTTTTTTTATCAATCATCTAAATGTTGATAAAAAATGAACAGTCCCAAATCCTTATCTCTTCTATTCAAGAGAGCTGGAATCATTAGAATGTCCACTAAGACATGAACACAACTTCTTTATCAATCATATAAACATTGGTAAAAAATGAACAATCCCAAATCCTACATCTTTGAGTAAATCCAATATGCAAAACAATTATAACTCTAAGATATGTTTCTTCTTTTATGAGTAACAAAGTAACAAATCATCTCATTGAGCTAAGGGTGTCAATGGACAGGTTTTGGGTTGGACCCCATCCAGTCCAAAATCAATTTGGACAGATTGGACAGATCAACAAGGCATATTAGATTGGATCAATCTGGTCCAAAATATATATTAAATTGGATTGGACCTGGTCTGACTGCAATAAATTTACACTGGATTAGGTTGGATTAAAGCCAATATTTTGGTCCATTGATGGGCCAAGTTTGGTTTGAAACCAATCTAAATCAAAATGAATTTGAACAGATTAGATAGTCCAGACATTGAATCGGATCAGTCCAAAATGGTCTAAAATATTCATTGGATTAGATTGGACCTGGTCCATTTATAATGGACTTACATTGGACTAGATCGGATTGGACCAAATCCAGTCCAATTAACACCATACTTTCAGCCACTTCAACATTATCAAACAGCTCCTTAATTTAGTCGCTCAGGTTAACCAAAAATCAGTCAAACTAATTCAAGTTAAATCCAGACCTAAAATTATCTGTTAAAATTTCCAGCACAAGCTCAGATAAGAGTCTTAGGTGCAAACTAGGTAACTCTTCTATAGCAGCGTTATCAACAGCTTTACAAAATATACATCAATCCACTCCTTCCAGTGCTTAGAACATATGCATCTGTCATTTAAAAAAAAATCTATTTTGACTTCCTGTCTAACCTATAATTGTGAAACCAAAATATTTTGCTAATATCATATAATTTAAACTTTAAATACAACCATTCATCTAATTGGATTGGAAATAGATATCTGGAACATAAACAAATGGAATTTGAATTTGAATTAAATTCAGATATTTCATATTCTCAACGGATCGAATTAAAATATACATCTTTTGAATTTTATATAATTTGTTGGCAGCTCTGATAAAGCCAACCGCCATTACAAGTAGTAAGCTTCGCTTTGAAATCTTACACAACTAATCACAATCAGAGGATTAGTTGGAACATGACATCCATTTGCTACACAAATAGTCCTCCAAACTCATTGAACTATAGGCTTGCAAATGTGAAATACCTTTTGAAAAATTAACAGTGGTAATAAAGCTAATCTCATTATGGCATTTCTTCAAACACCCTGCATTCAGCTTAAATTTCTTTATGGTGTTTGTCAGACTTTATTTAGCAAAAAGCTAATAAAACTAATCTAACTGGGGAGTACTAATAAGGACTATAAATACTACAAAATAAATAGATAAATTAAATAATACAAACAAAATCAGATCTACCAAATTAATTCAGACTAAAGACAAGAAAATAATCAAGAATATTTTAATCGAAATCCAAATATTATAAAAATTTTCCTTGGGACCTTAGCACCATTTTGAATTGTCTAGGGTGCTTAACACCTTCTAGTATTGTACCTTGGTCTTTGAATCCAGAGAATCTCATCCCCATTGAGCAATAATTCACTAAAAAAATCTTTTATCTGAGTTTTTCTAAATTTCAATTTAATAATTTAGGTGACGACTCCATACTTCATGTTACTTCGGTTCAAGTAGGTATAGTAAGTTTCTAGCTATTGTGACTATTGTGTTCTAGGATAGAACACAAGAAAGTTTGAATAATACTTGTGAAGTTATTCGATAATTTTACATGGTCTGGTGCATAGGCTTGAGAGTAGCCTTACCTTTATAAATTCTGTGTTATTTGTTATAGTTGTTCTTGCTACTGTTTATATTCATACTTAAAATCACTATAATACATTGTTTTTTTGCTCGCAATCATTCTTATCTTACATTTAGAGTTGGGCATTTCACCTTTTGTTAGTAATGTTATTTAGAAATAAATAATTCATTCTAAGAATTGATTATTTGGAAAAAAAAAAAAAAAAACTTAGGCTTAGTTTGGGAAACTTATCAATATAAATATAAATATATAGAACCTTGTATTTTGTTTGCAGTGTACATATTTATACTTTGTACTCTTCCCATAGGCTTAGTTTGGGAAGATTACAAATACAAATATATACAGTATAAGACTTGTATTTTATATTTGTAAATCTTGTATTTGACATTTATATATTTGCATTTGCATTCTTCTCAAACAGAACCTAAGGCTGTGTTTGGAAACGATGCAAGTAAGTGTGAATGCAAATATGTAGTGTAAAACGGTCCATATAAATTGCAAAGTTTGATTAGTTTTGCACTAACAAATTTACCTTCTTACCAAACAGACTTTTTAGCTATAATGGATGCAAACACTAATTCCAGTAAAGTATATGTCTTTTTTTTTTTTTATAAAAAACCCACTTGAATGCTAATTAATTTCTTTTTTATTGATGTACTTTTACATTGTATTATCAATGTAAATATGCATTGGAAAATGTTTATTTTCTCATTTGTCAATGTATAAATATAATATTATCAAACACAGGCAAAAGTGGACTAGAGTACAAATTTACCCTGAAGGATGATACATGTGAAAGAAAAACTTACATGAATAAATGATGCCTTCCAGAAATCCAAGCCGACTCGAACTTTTGAATACTGATGGTTTCTTGGCCAAGGCAAGAAGGGCAGTATTGTCCTTTTCATCAAAGCCGACGAGTAGGTGAGGGAAATTGTCGACCAAATACAAAGCCTCGTCTAGCAAGCATGAACAAGAAAGGCAATTAGATCATCATGAATATTAATATTTTTCTATTTACGACAACAAGAAATACAATAATCAGGTTATTTACGACTTTATTAATATTTTTCTATTTATTTTGAAAAAAAATCCATTTGATTAGTGGTAGGTTGACTCACCCTAGCTAGCTAGAAGATGGAATCTCCAACTTCTAAATCAATTATTCTCCAAAGAGCAATTGCTCAGATGAGAATGATGATAAGCTAATCTGGAAATTCTCTAAAAATGGAACGAGGCTTTGTCTCATTGTGAAATCGACTGGGACCCTTGGTGCCCTCGGTGTGATGGAATGGTGAAAGGTGTCCGTCACCTGCTTCTTCATTGCTAGGGGTGGTAAGGAATTGAGTTTTTCTTGAGCTATTCAAGCTCGATTTGGTTTAAATCGAGCTTTGAGCCAAGCTCGAATCTAATAAAACTTGACTTGTAAGGCTTACAAATTTAATCGAATTTCTTTATATATGTATATATACATATATACATATATGCATATATATAATACTTTTATTTTTGTATATAGTAATAAAAACCAATTATTAAAATTAATATTTTTTTTAAATATCAAATAAAAAATTTTAATATATAATTTTTTATTTTTATAAAGCATTTGATTCATAATCGAGTTCAAGCCAAACTGAGCTCGAGCTCATGAACTTTTGACTCAAGCCAAACTCGAGTTCAAGTCTTCAGCTTGAACCACATACTGTCTTGATGAAGCGAGTTCGAATAGTAAGCTATTCGACTTGGTCTGGCTTGAATCCAGTCCTATTCATTGCTGCCTGGGAGTTGGGACCCTCATCAATCCATTGAGATTTCATTCAAGTCCCACACTTTAGCGACTGGATTAAGTCATTAGCGATTCAGAGCATGACTGGGAAAGTATTTGGGCATGTCAGTCTCTTTTATGCTGGAACCTTTGGGAGTCTCTTAACAAGTTTGTTTTGTAGGTGGGAAGTTGAGCAACCTTCGAGGGTGGTAGCCTAGTCTGCAACTTTTCAATAGCTGCATGTAGAAGTCTCTCTCCCAAGCACCCCCACCCCCCAACTCCATTTCCTTCTTAAATTCCCAACTAGGATGGATATGGATTGCAATGGTTGTGATGCCAGTTTCATCTCTGAGTCGAATAAATTTGGATTAGTAGCAGTAGCCATAAATCAATCTGGGACAATTGCCGTAGCAGAAATCTGAATACATATACAAGTTTAGTGGAAGATGCTAAATCCACGACCATTCTTCTGGGTAGGGATGAGCAAAAAAAAAAAAAAAAATCCAAAAAATTGAATCGATTGAAATTGAATCGAAAAACAAATTAATTGAATCGGTCGATTTAGTGTTTTTAAAAAACCGAAGGTATTGATTTGGTTTCGATTAACCAATATAGAAAACCGGTGATTAACCAAGTCGACCGATATATATATATATATGTTTCTATACTTTTTATATATATTTTATATATTATAAATTAATAAATATGTATTATATATAATTATATATTTATAATATATTATTTATTATTCATTATTTAAAATATAATGTTTTATATATATTTATATATTTTTTATAATATATATTATAAAAATTAAAAAACCAACAAACTGAACAGTCAACCGGTTAATGGACTGATTTTGATTTGGTTCTGATTACTGATTTTCCAAAACCGAGGGTACCAATTCGATTCCGAAAAATGTCCAAACCGAACCGTGAGCACCCCTACTTCTGGGTTGCAAGTTAGCCAATAGGCTTGATTTCCAAAGTATAATCATTGAAATTGATGCATTAACTGTGGTGAAGGAGTTGGAAGTATCTCAACCATCAGCTTTCTCCACTATGCATTGAAATTGGTTGTAATTGTAAAGGATTGTTGGGATCGAACCCCACCTTTTCTTCTATCCGTTATGGGTTTGGGGTTAAAAATAACGCCCCCTCCCCTCCGTTTTTTTCTCTCCCTCATTTAATGTTCACTAATGCCACAACCCACGTGGGGGATCAATTTGAATGAATGGAAGAAACTATCTTCAGTATTTTAGCAAAAAAGTCAGAATTGAAAGAGGGACATTATTTTAATACTACAGACCACCATCAGATTTTGAAAAACATTGGGCAAAAATCTGCCACCAAAGTGGTCACATGTTAACTCCTAATGAAATGCCAACACAGCATTCGAAATAAATTCAAGATATCATAGCAACCAAGGTTTTAAAAGGGCGAGGTATAAGCTTCAACTTCAAGGCGTTTTGAGGCCTAAGCCTTGTACAGGAAAAAATGGATAATTAGATATAATATATAAATAATAAACAATGAAGACATATGGCTTATTGGGTATATTAGAGAGGGGTTTTTCCCCTAAAATCCAAATCTAAGTGTTGAGTGCAGGATATGAACCAACAATATTTTAAGAGCAAGGCAATCTTGTTCTTGCACCAGCTGTAAGCTTTAGTGAAGAGTGAACATCAACTATGGGGTAGAAGGGCAAGTGAGTAAAGAAGCATGAACAATAGAATAAGCTACTCACCGAAGTAACCAGAGTAAATTGCATTTGTTAGCGTCCTAACGCCAATATTTTCCCTTTCAAAAGGGCATGGATCTTTTGCCTTATCAGACTGGTAAAGAAAATCCACCATTTCCTTGCCAGCACACTGAAAAGCTTTAATAAGAGGCGTTTCACCGCGGTAGTTGATGAACCCCGTCAATGTTTCATTCCTTTCCATCATAGCCCTTGCTATCTCTGTGCAGTCGGCTGCAGCAGCGCCATGTAGGGCAACGTGATTGCTCCAATCCGTCTTTGCTATGTCATGGGAAGCTAGTCTCCTCATTAGATTCAACACGAACTGTGTGTGTCCAACATTTGCAGCTATATGCAGTGATGTCTCACTGTACTCATTTATCCAACTAGTTAGGGCATCTGGGTACCGGTCAAAGATTTGCACAGCAGCTTCCCAATCGCCAGAGTGAGAGGCTCTCACCAGATCTCGTTTTACTCCGGCGTCCATCCTCCTTGTTCCGAAGAAGAAGAACAACAACAAGTTATATTATACTAAATTTGAATCTGCTTGATAGCATCTTGGTACCAACAAATGCTTTCAACACTGTCCCATCCCAAAGGTGACCGACTAACTGCATCAGCAGCCGTACATAGCCAACATCTTCCCCTTTTGTCGAAGTATACTACTCTAATGGTTTGCTGGCACAGTGCTGGAAGCATATGCGAATTCTATTGAAATATGGATACAATAAGTTTTAATCCCACTGCCTTAGGAGACAACCCCATGTGCCATGTGCTCTGAATAATTGGATTGGATTGGATGTCAATGCGATGCATTTCTTTTAGGGGAATACATCGGTCAAGGGCAATTTTTGGTTCCTAATATCAATAAAAATAACATATTTAATAAAATTGTAAAAATAAGTTAATTTTGTAAAAATAATATAAAAAAAAAAGGGCAAATTCCTGTTCATCTTCTACTCAGAAACGCTCACCGCCGCTTCTGATACGCCTCCGGTACGTCTCCGACAGCTGCCTCCGACTGTCGTCTCCAACGATCAAGAAAGCCACTTCTCTGTCTACCCATTTTTTCTCCCCCTTCCTCAGCTACCTTCGACCAGCCCTGTTCACCACCTTCTTCGAGAACACCGAACTTCCAACGGCAGTACTATTCCAGCATTCTCACACAACTCCGGCGTATATCTGATATCTCAACCATCGCTGGATTTCATATTCTTCCTGTATCATTTATCCTCTCTTCACCCCACCGTTCAAGGCTTTTTTGTAAACAATCCACGAAAGCTTTGTTCCCGGTCCTCATCACTGGTTAACCCGAAAGCTCTGTTCTCGGTCCTCATCACCGGTTAACCAGAAACATTATCAACGACGGAAATTTGACCTTTCCATCCTCCCTTTCGATTTCGACGGAGATTTATAGTTAAGGGGATCGTCCTTTCCCATCAAACTTTCGATCGCAAACCATTTCGCCACCGTTGATTGAGAAAACAGTTCGGAGCTGAGCTAACTGAAATCTCCCGTGCACATCGTCCTCAGTCAGGCCAAAATTTGCCAAGGAGTTATAGGCATTGGGCTGGCTCTCGGAGCCAGTGAAGAAGCTCCCTGCCGAACCAGCTTCAGTCAAGTTTCTAACACACCCACCTCTACCGTATTTCACATACTTAATCTATGGTTAACTAGTTATTTATCTTCTTTTAGTTGTGCTTATCTTTTGCGGTTCTGAATTAATATATTTGTTACAAGTTTCTTAGAAAGAATCAGTCAGTTCTCTGCAACTTTTTTTATCTGTTTTTGTTTTCTCTTCCGATGATGCTTTTGCTTGCCCATGGTGCGTTAGTTTTCTTTTTTTTTTCTTCTGTTCAAGGCTTAAACTCTGTTCAGAATAAGAAGTCTGTGAAGTTTCAAATCCTGATGTATCATTCCCTTTCAATCAGTAGTTCTATCGATTTGTTATTCGTTAGGTTTGCTTTACTTAAAATTGATACTGGCATGGAATTTACTCTGATTTCAAGAGTTATATTTCCTGTTCTGTAAGTTAGATTTAATGGTCGTCTGGTTGGATATTTTGAGACTGAGATGAGAAGCATGAAGTCCCGATTCCCGTTGTTGGATGTCACTGAATTATGATCTCGGAGGCGATTGTTGGTGTGATACTCCCGATTCCCGTTGTTCGTTTCGTCTGCCTCCGCACATAGGCGGCGGCGAGCAGCGGCGCTGGTGAATAAATTGCGACAAGAAGAAGACAATCAGTGATTTTATCGTTAATTGATATTAATTTTAAAAAGTTCATCTATTTTTTAAATTTTCTTTAAAATATTATTTTTATTGATATTAAGTTCAAAAATTGTCCTGATACATCGTGTTATATATATATATATATATATATATATATATATATATATGAATAATGGATTGACCATCTAACAAATTTCAAGAAGATTTTAAATAGACAATCCTTATCGGTCACCACTTTTTTAATCAAAGATTTTCATGGAGACACATCATCTTGGACCTTCAACACCTATCAAACCTTCACCAACTCTCATCAACCATCCATACAATTGCATACTATAAAATTATCTTTTTACACATCATTTAAAAAGATTCTAAATCAATGATCATTATTGGCTATCACTCCTCAAATCCAAGATTTTCACTATGACAGACTATTCGAGATATTTAAACCATGTCAAAACCATCATCAACCTTTTGATCGACCATTGAGAAATTTTAGATCTCAAAATGACTGTTTTACCCTTCATCTGAAAAAATTCAGAATAAACTATCCTCATCAACTGAATTCAATAGCTACGTTGTAAATCATCCCTTGCACATTAATGGGGGAGGCAAAGGGGGAGCCTTTCAAGGAAGGCTGTCCCCTAGCATTAATTCCGTCAAACAAGTTAAGCCAATGAAAAAAATGAAGAAAAAATAAAAAGAAAAATGAAAGAAAATCTAGATTGGACCGGTCCCTTAGATTAGTATAAAAAAGTCCTATCTCTCCATCTCTTTTGAAAGCCTAACCATAAAACCCTAACCTTTCCCACTCAAACCCTAACTAGCCTTCTCTAATTTTGTTAAACCCAACTAATCCTCCTCCACTCGGTCCAAGCCTAGTCGAACTAAACCAATTCAGTCCTAACAAGCACCCCATCCTCATTCGGTTCAAACAAGAAAAACAATAAAAAACCTAAAGATAAACCTAGAAAAAAAAGGAAGGGCCAAATTTGAAGACTTGGACTCAAGCTCTGACAACAGAACCTATCCATCTTCTTCCTCCTCTCCTCTCCAACTTTTGGCAACCCTAGCAAAAACCATCCCTCTCACTACTACCTTCCCCAAAATCCAACAAAACTCTCCTCCCTCTTCTCAAATGCCATCGAACCACCATTAACCTTCAACCATTTTCCTTCCATCCTAACCCTCAACAAAAGAGAGAGAGAGAGAGAGAGAGAAAAATGAACAAAAAAAAAGTGCACATCTCAGTTCGGCTATGTGAAGGAGGAGAAGAGACAAGAAGAAGAAAGAGAGAAGAAGGATGAAGTGAAGAAGAAGAAGAGAGCCTCCATCCTCTCAGCTAGGTAAGAGGTTAGATGTCAACACCCTAGCAGCTCCATTTTCTTCCTCTCTCAATCTCACCTTCCCCAGAAATTACAACCAAGTCATTACCTTCACCACTTTCTTCCTTTCTCCTCCACTCCAAGAAAGACCGAAGACCTAAGCCCCCATACCATGTTCTCCTTCCTCCATTAGAGACCGGCTTAAACCCTAACCTCACTTTCCCATCTGGTTGGAGAGAACCTGAACCTCATCAAAAAAATAAAAGAAAAGAAACAAAAATCCAAGCCACTCTTCATTCGGTCCTGTGAAGGAGAAAAGGGGAAGAAGCAAGAAGAGTTCAAGGGAAGCTCAAGTCAACCTAACCATTTGCGGTTCAAGCAAGGCACAACCTGAGAAAGGACTGCTAACATTTCAATATCCTCCACTCTACAAGGTTTTTGATCAAAGGCTACATTGAAGTGAATTTTCCACCTCATTTTCTTTTTTTGTTGTTAGTATTCTATCTTTGTCTTTCACCTTCTGCATTGAACTACTCCGTTATTAGATGATGTTGTGCATTTTTTTTCTTGACTTCATTTCTTGATGATTAGATGCAGGAGTTATTAGAAAAGCATATTAGTAAATTTGAATGGTCATTCCATGTTCCTTTGGTGCTTATTGGGCATGTTTTGAACCAAAATAAAAATGTTGGAATCAACTTATGTTCATAGTGATTTAGTGTAAGAAGTACTAGAATAGCTTATTAGTTAATTCTCATGAATGCCTTATGTCTTTTAGTGTTTATTTAATTTGATTCGAATCAATTTCAGCACTAAAATCTATTAACTTTAATAGTTTTTCAACTCATCCTAGTCTAAGGATAAATGAATATGCTTAATGCTCTAGGTAGTTTCTTATTTCAACATAGTTTATTTTGTTGAATGGATGATGTTTGGCCTTTTTTTGTTAATAATCACTTGGTAATTAGGTGTAGAAATCATTAGAGATATTTGTTCATTGTTTCGGATAATATCCAATATTCTTTTAGTATTTCTTCAAGTAGGATTGGTATCTTTGCTGAAATATTTCCATTTCATAATATTCCAAGTCGATTTTGTATAATTAAGTGAATTGTGCATATTTGAATTAAGTGTGGAATGTTAGAGCATAGTTTTTTCTGACTTCCTATTTTATGTTAAATTTGATACTTTTTTTTTCTTCTTGCTTCTTTATTCTCTTTTAATCTTATGTTGGGGGTTACCTTAGATGAGGTTGCTTATAGGGGATTACCTCCCTTGTGGTTTGGCTCGTTCCATTTTCTTAGTAGGAATGAGAGGGATCTTGGATAAAGAGGGAGCATGACATGTAGTTGTCAGCTCCTTTGCTCCTTTAAGGGTTTCTCTTATCAAAATGGGGAATAAGAAAGTTAAATCACTTGGGAAGTAACCCCATAATGGCCATCATCTTTGGAAGGCAAACTCACTAGCATTCTTGTTGGATTAATCCCTTCTAGTTTTCTTTTACTTTAGGGGAGTGGTACTACATGTTGAATATGGGAGAGGGGTGCCTAACACCTTCCCTCTCTTTCCTAAAAGGTACCTAGAATAGCTTTAATTTGGGCATATGAGAGTCTTGTTTTGTTTCTTGAACTTGGGAGGCCCATCACTCCCATGTTCCTTGCACTGATGGGTGGTGACTCTATATTTCAGCCATGGAGTGAACCCCAAACTCAATTTGGATGTTCCTGGCAGCGGAGGAGGCCATGGCCTTTTGGGAGGCCAAGGTCGAGGAAATCGGTGAGGCCGAAGTAGATGTTGTGTTTGAAGAGGAGCCCAACATCCCTATGTGGTTCGGTAGCCGCTTTGCGTCTTCACCTTGCGAGCTAACTCTCGGGGACCTAGCCCGAATTAGGGCCCTTTATTGTATTCATGAGGAGTATGAGCTAAGGGGAACTTTGCATATATGTGCACAGCCCTATAGCTGGCTGAGATTTCCTTTGAGTGAGGGTATCGTGGTGGTGCTAAGGTGGTACCATGTCTAGACAATCCAGTTGATGCCCAATTCTTTCAGATACTTGGTTAGCCTCCTTTGTTACTGCTTGATTCACGATGTTCACATACTTTCTGCACCTGAAGAAGCACCAACATGGCTATTACTATTTCTTGGCTCAACATCACAATAAGGTGCTCATTAGGGCCCCCTCCTTAGTGAAACACTGAAAGGAGGGTTTTTTCTTTGTGCATTGCCTGAGGGGCTAGCCGTTTCTTGCCAAGCTGTTAACCTTGAAGATCAAAGTGAGGGCGTCAACCAAGGCCGAGTTGTCTAGGGAAGAAATAGCAGCCACTAGGAGGATGGAGAGGGTCGACGTGTATGGGTGCACATTGTTCTAAATGTTGATCCATGCTGAGCTAATGGAGCCCCCAACTGGTCTGTCCTTGCTTTTGTAAGTGTTTCTTCTTGCTTTATTTCTTTGGCTTGGACTAACTTGTTTTTTTGGCAGATATGGTGATCGTAGACGAGGAAGAGAGAACAAGACACATGCAAGCTGCCACGCAGAAGAGGGCAGCAGCCCAGGATGAGGTGGCTCAGCAGCAACGTTGTTCTGAGGTTGCGAACCCTCGATCGAGCAAGAGGTTGAGGCCGATTGAGGGAGACGTGGTGGATGTTGGCTCCGATGGGTCTTCACTGAGGTTTGTGCCACTGAGAGGTTTCAAGATCCCATCCCCTAGTCTAGCAGATCCAATAATTGAGGTTTATAGGCCAAGCTGGAGTGTTCGGCTGGAGGACACTCTAGAGACCAAGGGCGTGCCTGAGTAGTTGGCTAGGGGCATTCTTATGCCTAGCATCCAAAGAGAGACCAACGACTGCACAAGTAGGGTGCTGGAGAGCGTGACCATTTGGGAGTTTGTTTCGATAAGATTTTCATACTGTATTCTATATTCTTCAGTTTGTTTGGCCATGCTCGTTGAATTCTTGTTTCTCATGTTGTTTGCGCAGTGAGAACATTGGTCAACAAGAACTCTCATCTGTAGGAAAAGATGGATGAGCTGAGACAAGCAGTAGCAGCCAAGGACGAAGAGTTGTGGCATCTGAAGAGCCAAGATCGCGACAAGGTGAGGAAGGCAACCAAGGAGGATGAGGCGAAACTACTACGGGCCGAGGAGGAAGCAGTCCTCAGGTACAAGGAGTCCGAGGAGTTCCAGATTGCCCTCGAAGATTATGCTACAGACTCTTGGTAGACCAGCTTTGCTCACTTCCAAAGGAGGGTCATTCGCTAGTTCCCAAAGGTGGCCAAAGTCGTTTAGGGGTTCGGCCCCATTTGATGCTGAAGAGCTTGATGATGTCGTTGTTGTTGATGCCTAGGAGTGAGCCGAGGATCCCTAGCAGATAGTTGATGTGCTCTTTTTCATCTTTTTTTGTTGTATACAACTCGGTATGTTGATCTTACAATCAATGTATCAACTTTTTTTACTAATGGAAGTTTGGTCTTTCTACCGAACACATTCTAAATTGTTTTTCCCTTTTTCTAAGTTGTTGTGCTTCGGAATTAGGTCGCTCGGTAGGGAGTGTAGGCCATGCTTTTGTACTTAGCTCTCAAGCTAGTTGGAGTTTTGGATTTGATGTTGTGGCTGGGGTCCTCGGCCTCATTTTGGTCGAGGTCTTTCATCTTCATTGGCCAAGGTCTCTAGCTTGATGGCCTCGGTCTTATGCTGGCTAAGGTCTTGGACTTGATGCCAGATGGTCGTGATTCTTGACTTCGTAGCATCGGTCTTATGTTGGCCGAGGTCTTTGGTCTTTACTAGATGAGGTCTTGGACTTGACGCTAGATAGCCAGGATTTTAGACCTTGTGGCCTCGGTTTTATGTTGGTCGAGGTCTTTGGTTTTCACTGGTTGAGATCTTTGGCTTAGTGGCCTCAGTCTTATGTTGGCCGAGGTGCTTCCAAGCTCTCAACGTTGTTGGGGAGCTCGGTGGCACCTGGTCTTGGAGACCTTCACACTCTTTGGTTGGGCTAGATGTGATCCTCGGTTATCTCTACTCTGACTGTGAGTTGGATGGGTGCGTGGAGTTCGATGGCCATCCTCTGGCCATTATATGGTGGGGATGTTGTTCCTGTAGTGCTCATCGGGGGCTTGTTTTGGCCCTGGCTATCTGTGGTCGGTCAGGTTTTTCATGAGGTTGTCATCGCACTACATCATTGGTCAACGTGGAGTTCGGTTGTTAGACTTCGATCGGGCTATGCACAAGTGTTTGGTCATTTGTGCTTGAAGAGGATTCTTTATTTATTGAATTTGTACAGTCCAAACATCGTTAGTGCTCGGTGCCGATGGTCGTTAGTACATTTTAGTCTTGGCACTCGAACTCCTCGGGTAGATCTTCCATGCCTAGTTTCCCCTTTTAAGGGTCAACCCACCTGAGATGATGTTGATGACCCTGACTAGGGGAGCTTGGGCTAGGGGTTCATTGACGCGAAGCCGTTCTTCTCTAGGTTTATGTTCTTTGATGTAGATGAATATGCGAAGGTATCTGCATCGAACAAGGTCTTCCAAGTGGTGGCGAAGGTCGTGGCCGTGGTCACGGTGGAAGTCGCAAAACTTGTCTCGATTTCTCTTGTAGCTCTGGGTTTTCATCTTCTCAGTCCACTTGATGAAGCTGCGGTCGCAGATTTGCATCAATATGTGAGCCAACAAAGCATTAAGTGGAGTGAAGTTGTGGTACATCAAAAGCGGGGTCCTTGGTCTATGGTCTGGTTGGCGGTCTGGCCTCCTGGTTTCTCGGTCCAGTCTTCGATCATCATGATCTCTACGCTTTTGGTCGTGCTGATCTTCATCCTCACTACACAGTGCCTAGGCTTATTCAGCATTCATATACTGCTATGCGTTCTTCATGAGTGCTGCCAAGTTAGGTAGAGGGTTCTTTTGCAAAGAGAAGCTAAACATTGAGGAGCGTAGTGGCGGTCCCAGCTACTAACTAGACTAAAGCTTGGACCTAGAGGGCCTCGGTCCTCGCTAAGTATTCCTTCAAGGTCTCTCATTTCCTTTGTCGCATATGCATGATGCTTTCTGACACCTTCCAATGCCTTTGGATGGCGATGAACTACAACAAGAACTACGTTTCCAGCTGAGGATATGGACCATAGTGGAAGGAAGGTGTACTAGGTTCTGGCGACTCCATAGAGGGTGGCGATGAAGGCCTTGCACATAAGGCCTTTGGAGGAGCCGTGCAACATCATTATTGCCTTGAAACCCTCAATGTTGTCGAAGGCGGGGTCCTCGGTCTATGGTTAGGTCAGAAGTCTAGCCTCTTGGTTTCTCGGTCTGGTCTTCAATCGTCGTGGTCTCTACGCTTTCGGTTGTACTGATCTTCTTCATCCCCACACAGCGCTTGTGCTTATTTAGCATTCATATACTGCTATGTGTGCTTCATGAGTGCGGCTAAGTTGGGTAGAGGGTTCTTTTGCAAAGAGATGCTGAACATTGAGGAAGACCTGGAGGACCTCGTTCCTCACCAAGTATTCCTTCAAGGTCTCTCATTTCCTTTGTCGCACATACATGATACTTTCTAATACCTTTCAGTGCCTTTGGATGGCGGTAAATTGCACCAGGAACTACGTCTCCAATTGAGGATATGGGCCACGGAGGAAGGAAGACGTATCAGGTTCTAGTGACTCCAATAGAGGGTGGTGATGAAGGCCTTCGAGGGAGCCATGCAACATCATTATCGCGTTGAACCCCTCAATGTGGTTGTTGGGGTTTGAGGCTCCATCGTACTTCTTGAATTGAGTAGATCGCCATCTGGCTGGGGGGAGCTCATCGACTATCTCTTGGACAAAAACGGGCTCTTTGGTGGGTTGTTAACCATGGTGCTGCTCTTTGGTCGAGTCGTTGGAGGGGCAACACTTCTATCCACTTGGTTATGCTCCAATTTGGCTATAGCCGCTCTCTTAGTTCTTTGATCTTAGCGTCTTTGTCGGTTAGGACCACGTCCGTAGACTTCTCCCCTTTCGGGATTGCAAGACGATCTCAGGCCGAGCTGGATTCGACTATCGAGATTGGTTATTGTTGCAGATGTTGTCCGAGCTGCGTCGGCACTCGGGCGGTGGTGGGATCTACTGTGGGCATCGTGTGCACAAGACTAGGTTGGGGAGTCAAATCTTTTAGATGGCTTTGGCTATTTGCGGTTGGACTGGGCCTTGTGCCTGTCTGTGTAGCGCCTTTTGTGGTCCTTGGTGCAAGGAACGACTATAGTAGGTACTTGCATGGCAGGGCATGTAGCTTGGGGAGGGTGAAATGGTTGCCCCAATGTCTCCATCATGGCTAGGATGTGATTGACTTTTTGCTGCATGGCTTGGAATTGAATGGGGTTGATCGCACTTTGATGTTGGGGTTCCCTGAGATGGGGAACAGGCTCCGGAGCGGTAGGATGTGTTTTTAGGCATGGTTGCTTTAAGTGTATGAAAAGGTGTTTGGGAAATGGGTTTTCGTATGCTTCCCATAGACGACACCAATATGATGTTGTTCCAAACCAAGGACACAATCAAATAATCCTGCCAACTAGACAAGGCTGAGGTGGAAAGACGAACCTGCACACTGAGATCTGCAATCAGGAGAAAGGTCAGAGGCTCGAGGAGTTATCCCCTGGGTTAGTACTCCGATGCTCGAGTCAGTTGGGTAGAGAAAGAGGTGGTCGGGCCGAGCAGGTTGCAATAATGTTGGTTCAGGCCGAAGAGATATTCAAAGGTTGTTCTTCCAAAAGTACCTTACCTTGAGCGAGGAATATCTATTTATAGTTGGGTGTCTGTGTTCTAGAGGGATATGGCTTCGGGGTTGTCAGGATGAGGTCATCCACTGAGGTCTTCGAGAGGTTTCCTCTTCCCCGGTAGAGTTCGCTTCCATGTTCATGCAGGACACACCTTAGTCATGCTCTTCCGTCACACGTAGTGTTGACCTTGCTTAAGAGAGAGGACAGATGTGGAGGTTAACACATGGCATCCTTAACCAGCTTAACCATCACCCAAACACATACAATAATGCAAATGGTGGTTTAATGGGCAATCATCATGGGATTTCGATGAGAGATCTGAGGTTTTCAAGGAAGCCATTGATAATGTCTCGATTCTAATGTTGAGTGGTGTATACATGTTATTTTACATTATATTATATATTATATATATAAATATTATAACATGGCATGTATAATTAATATTATATGTAATATTTTATATTATATAATGTATAAAATAAGTTTATATGCATGTTATGTCAGTTAATGTATAGATATGTAATGTTTTATATATGAGTGACATTGGCCCGAAATCAGGCCCGAGCCCGTATAGACCTGGACTAGGGCTTATGTTTTAGGCCTGGAACCTCAGGCTGGGCTGGGCCCAGGCCTAGCTATAGCTGTTATCATAAGTGCAAAGCCCAGCTCGGCCCGACCCATGATCACCCCTAGTCGTACATAGATTTAAATAGTTTTTTAAAAAACGGTTACATTTCACCTCAAAACGATTTTTTAGTTAAAAATCGTTGATTTCATCAGCAAAACAATGACCTAGCCAAATTGTTGACTTGGACAATTCTTTGGCCGCTTTTTTTTTCATTTTTTTTTGTTAGAACAGGCCATCCATTTAGACCAGATGATCAGGCCATTCAACCCGAGAATCAGACCCCTGAATGGATCCCTGTCTGATATGGTTTTAAAAACATTGATTTAAAATAAAGCACACAACCCTCTATATCGGATTTTCTTCACACTCTTATTCTAAACAATACATTTTCAATATAATATTCGCTTCACTAATTCCTTAGAAAACAAATAATATTTCATCAAATCCAAATTAAACTACTATTCCTACTAATTGCAAAACCGAACCAAACCATAAATTGTAAACTGTATATATAATTATAAATATTTAATAATTTTTTTATTTATCATGTTTATGATTCCAGTTTATTGGCCACTTATTTTTTGGATATTATATCTTTTCCATATCATAGTCGAACCCTTTTACTTTAGTCTTTTAGGCATGGTCAAACTTTTGATTGTGTTGAAACTTGATTGGATTTATGAATAGTGATCGTGCGTGATCTAGAAGCTCCTAGCTGGAAGATGACTTGGACCATAGTCGCGTGGCAAGCTGGACCAAGCTACAAGACAAAGGATCAAATAACCCAGGGTGGCTGACTCGGTGATGAGACTAAAAAGTACCCTATTTTTATCCACGAATATTCACTCATTTACATTAATTTAGCACTTAATTGGACTCATTACTTTTGTATTTCGATTCAGGGCAAGAAAAAGGCAATTGGAAGAAAACAAGGCAAATTGGATGATTTTGCACAGTTTCGGCATCATTCAGTAATCTGGGCATAACTCTCAAGTCCGGACTCCAATTTGGATAATTCAAGAGGCATAAGAAAGATGAAAGAAAGGCCCACAACTTTTATGTTTTTGGTTTTGACAGATTCGGTCCGCATCGAAGACGAAATCGGGCCTGAAGTCGGAGCAAGTTCGTAGTAAGGCCCATTTCACAATTGAAGCCCAATTCAAAGAAGAGCCTTGTAGCAGCCCAAGCTATTAAAGCAGCCCAACTCGAATTCAAGAGCCAAGAGTCCCAATTTCGAATGTAATCTCCAAAAAAGAGAGTCTTATCAGATTTAAATTTTGAATGTAATCCTATAAAGATAAGAAGATTGAGATTATATCACTAGATAAGAGATAAGATATGATTAGTTCAAAACAAGATCAGGACTTTCTAATTTGAGGTTAATGTCCTAGAAGGAGTTGGAAAACAACCCTCTCCCTAAGCTATATAAAGGGGGGGGGGACCAATTTTAGGCATCCAACAATCCATCAATCTAGCATCAAGCAACTCAATCAATCAAGAATATCAGTTCGACCTTCTGAGAAGCAGAGCAAGGAGGATTCGAAAATAATGAGCAGCTAAGCTTTTCCTTTCTGGTTCAAGGGGGGATGTTCGATTGTGTCATCGTGAGGTTTTGTATTTAATTTAGGTTCTTGCTTTTTAATTCAAGTATCTGTTGGTTCTTGTGCATATTCTCTAGGGATGTTGATGTTAATTAGTCTGACAAATTAATTAATGTTGATCTTCCTACTGCTACCCATGATTCGATGATCCGTAATTGTCACGAATAGTGGTACAAGTAGCAATTAGGTTAATATCTTTCTGGGTCAATTGTTCGTGACAGCCTTTGACCAATGTATTGGCATGTTTTAACCTAAAGGGAATCAATGGAACAAGATTCGATAATTTTAGCTATCTCAATTATTGTTATCTTGGTTTAACTGTTTTCACAAAGGTGATTGCTATCATTAATTGATATGGAACGCTATCATACCCAGTTGGTTAATGGTAAATGTTGATCGAATGCTGGGTTTGGTCAACTAATTTAGGAAAATGCAAGGTTTATTATGGCTATCCTAATAATCCTAAGGTTAAATACTTGAATTGCAAGACCGCTGAAGTTTACCTATGATCGATGACCAATTGACTCAATCTGAACCCTTGGATCAAAATTCGGTAAGACTGAATTTTCCTTGTAGTTGTTATTTGCTGTTTTGTTATTCTTAAATTTTATTCATTCCCACTCTTTAAATTGCGCATTCGGCTAAGAAATTCCTAGCTCCCTGTGGGATTCGACTTGGTACGACTGTCACTACAAATTTATTGTAAGGTGGGACTAGCATTAATTTTGAGGGCTTCGATAACCCATCACTCGGCGTGGTTGCTCTGATGCTTAAGTCAATATTGTATTATGGTTGCGAGATGAAAGCTTGAATGCTAGAGTGCTAGTGTGCAAATAATCGCGCGTACCTGAGTTTTGAGGGTTGATGCCCTTATATAGTTGGGATGTCGTGGGTCTCGTGAAACACTCTTGAGATCTTTGGCCCATGACATACGGATCTGTTCCGCTTTAATTGGAGAGTAATGCACCAATTAATAAGGTTTATCGCTTCCCTTCGATTCGGACAGGATGAGGATAAGGCTTACGGTTACGCGGCATGATCTCGAGAAGTTTGGAGACGACGGTGAGCCTCTGAGTTCGGTTACATGGCACCTTGGCGCAAGTGGGTACCGAGGTGCTCCAGGCTTCGAAGTGATCGAGCACCCGAGGTCCCCTCTTCTGCTGATGTGACTTCATATGTCAATTTGTTGCCTGGCTAGCAGGTCGCGTCTATGTGTCCCTTGCATACTAGGTCGGGCCAAATCACCCCTTATCAATTGCCCCCACTCCCCGTGCCATGGGTCCTGACCCGGTGTAGGGAATTCACGACGAGCCCAGGTTGGTTTGGCATGACTTCCAAGTGGTTTAGAGGGTGGTTCTTTGGTCGAACCTTCATGGCCCTTTTGGCTCAACCAGGGAGAACCGAGATCGTGTACTAGGTACGCATGGACGCCATGCCGTTTACAAATTCCGTGAAGGTCAAAACTTGCGCTCAACTGATTTTGATCTCGGGAGTCATGCAGCCCATTTTCATGGGAGCCATCGGATCGTGTACAACTTGGCCATTGAATCTCAGTTGCGGTGGCTATAAATAGGGCCAGAGGGGCCCATTTTTCTCACCATATATCACGTGTTGTAGTTTGGTTGAGGTCGTGCTTCAGTCTTCTAGGTCGGTGTCAGTCGCCTTTGCATCCGAGGTCTCTTTGCTTTCTTCAGTCTTCTTCGGTGCTTATGAATCTCTCGGCTAATGCAAGAAAATCTGTAATAGTCTTTGGTCGATTCACTCTGACGTACCACCTGAACTCCTTGTGTGTGACTCCTTTTTGAGCTGCGTTGAGGCGTACTGCTGGATTGAGATCTGGTATCTGTAAGCACGTTTCATTGAAACGTTTGATGTAGCTTCGGATCGACTCACCTTCCCTCTACACCACGTTCAGAAGGCTTTCTTGTGACTTTGGGCACTTCTTACTAGTGATGAAGTGGGCTGTGAACATGTCCACAAACTGTCTCCAACTTATGATGGAGCTTGGCGCGAGATTCCTATACCAAGCCTGAGCTAATCCTTTGAAAGTGGTGGAGAAAGCCACACACATACACGCTTCGTCTGCCCCGGCGAGATGCATTTGTGACTGGAACGCATCTACATGATCGTTGGGATTGTAGGATCCGTCGTTCTTGTCCAACGGAGGTACCTTGAAATCTTTTGGCATCGGAACTACTAATAGCTCGGGTTACAAGGGGGATTGCCAGCTCAACAAAGTTGGAGCCACTCGTGTAGCCACCGAACTTACCTCTTCCCTTTTCTTGCTCTGCTCCAACGGTTGGTTGTTCTTCATTGACAGGCTGTTCCTGGTTGAGGAACGACGAGTCTTGCGACGCCACCGTTGTTGCTTCTTTACTGGCTCGATGTTTGTGCTGCTAACTTCTGTATGGTTAGGCACTTCAATTTTGGTATGCTCTCGCTTCGAACATTGTCGCGAGGTGGGTCATGGTTCCTTCCTGTTGCTTCTTCTTGGTTTTGAGACCGGTGTTGACTGTTGTGAAGCACCGAGGGGTCTCATCTTGAGTCCGCACGTCGGGCCCTAAGTTGACGATCATCGCGTTGTGATCCATTTTTCTTCGGTCGTGAATGTTGATGTTGATTGGCCCTCTCGGGCTAGCTGACTTTGGGCCTATCCTTCGGGTTCCCCCTTTGAGAGATTGGGGGAGTGTGTTGTCCGTCCATCCTGCCCCGAGGTGGGGTCTAATCCCTGGGGGGGCCGGTACTTGCGAGGTCCCCTCACCCTGATGGGGAGATCGGCGAACATTCTGATGGGCCCTATGCTAGTTTTGTTTTGGTTCTAGTTCTATCCATGTTATTGACCTATTTGCTGGGGTGGAATCTGCTATTGGCTCGGCTGTAATGGTGGAAATTGTTGTTGATATTGTTGGTAGAAATTATATTGTTGAAACTGCTGGAATTGGTGGATCAGTTGCATTTGAATCTGCACTGTCCTGACACTCTAAATGAGGTCATCGAACTGGGAATGCCTGGTCCCAGGAGGGATCACCGAAGGCTCTGAAAAGGTGGTGTTCACCTTGGGCAATGAGACATTTATCTGCTGAGTTGTCTGAGGCACTGACGGAGAGGGAATCTCTGAAGCAGTCAGGGGAATGGTAAACTGCTCGATAGTCACTAGGAGGCCTTGAGGGAGTGATGTTTGGTGATCCTGCCCCCCAATGACGTTAATGTCAATGCCCTTACTGGTGTTGTTGGAAGATGCCTTTGAAAAAGAGTGTGATGGTTGATGAAATGTAGTGTTGACCTTTTGATTGGATTCCCACAAGCAACATCAATTGATTGTGCGCGATCTGGAAGCTCCTAGCTGGAAGATGACCTGGACCTTAGTCACATGGCAAGCTAGACCAAGCCGCAAGACAGAGGATCAGAGAACCCGGGGTGGCAGACCAGGTGAGGTTGCTTTGATGCTTAAGTCAATATTGTATTATGGTTACGAGCTGAATGTTTGAATGCTAGAGTGTTAGTGAGCAAATAATCGCGTGTACTTGAGTCTTGAGGGTTGATGCCCTTATATAGCTGGGATGCTGTGGGTCTCGCAAAACGCTCTCGGGATCTTTGGCCCGTGATGTACGGATCCGTTCCGCTTTAATAGGAGAGTAACGCACCAATTAATGAGGTTTATTGCTTCCATCTAATTCGGGCGGGATGAGGATAAGGCTTATGGTTACACGGCGTGATCCTGAGAAGTTCGAAGACGACTATGAGCCTCTGAGTTCGGTTACTTGGCACCTCGATGCAAGTGGGTACCGAGGTGCTCCGGGCTTCGAAATGACCGATTACCCAAGGTCCCCCATTCTACTAACGTGACTTTATATGTCGATCTGTCGCCTAGCTGGCAGGTCGAGCAAAATCACCCCTCATCAAATAGCATTGGTTCAAAATCTCTCTCTAGATGTAGCATTGCAATGCATATCAAGCAAGCTCTCTTCTTGGGGAGTTGTTTTTTATATTTTTACTTTTGATAAAAAGAAACATTTTATTCACTATCATAGTCAACCGCAAAAGTTAGCCACGGTGCAAGTTGTGGGCCTTGTGGCCAAATAATAAACTACCACGTAGCTAACATAAAATCGTTATGCGCAATTTAATTAGGCCGCGTTTGGAAAGTCTTGTCGCGCAAGCTGATAGCTTTTTAAAAGTGATGGAGCGCAATCCGGTCGGTCCTAGCTGTCAACGGTTTTGCTTCCGATTGGAGCGGTAAGTGCCTGAAACGGGGAAGAGACCGAGTGATCTCCGGGGAGGAACCCGGTGAGAGTGCTCCGAAGCTCAAGTTAGTATTCTTTCAAAGGCAAGACGAAAGAGAACCAGAAGCGCAAAATTATCACCTACCTCCAATAGGGAGGGAAAGGGGGCTTTTATCATCATTTCGTGCACTCGCTCCTAGGCTCCTGTCAGGTCGGGCATTATTACTTCTGTGTTTCTGCCAGTTTGGGTGTCATCACCTCTGCAAGGGCAGACAATCGCCACTGTTCTCTGTCGGAGCCGCCTCTGTGACTCGAGGTGGTGGTGGCAGGTGGCTGGTGTAGTGCGGCTGTCAACTGTCAGATCCCCTAAGTGTCAGGTTCGTTGAGGTTTGGCTGTCAACTGTCAGATCCCCTGAGTGTCAGGTTCACTGAGGTGTGACTGTCAACTGCCTAGGAGACGAGGCATCGGAGCGGTATGCGAGCTGGCCTTGAGTTCGGATAGGAGGATGACCTGAACTGCTCCGAGGGGTCAGTTCGGGTTACTGCCCTTCTCACTCCTCGCAAGGCTCGGAGTAAAAAGGCGGGGAGCTTGGGTTCCTTCTAGGGAGCTCGAAGCTCCTCTTTTTGGAGTTCGCACCTTAGGCACTCTTCCGTGCCGAGCTGTCGCTCCTGCCAAGTCACCCTTGGTAGCTTCCACGTGTCGGGTGACCCAGGGGTCGGGCCAAATCTTCCTCCATCAATTGCCCTTCACTCTTCACGCTAAGGGTTTTGCTTTAGTGCAGGGAGTTCACGAGGTGACGGGTGTGTTTGTTTCGTACTTCGAACCGGTTGACCGATGACGTGAACTGCATCTGCGTCAGGAGACTCCTCGAGCGCCAAAAACGTAGGTTTCATGCCCACTTGCTCTTGAATGCTGGGAGACGTGGCGGCGGGCGTTACTTCGGAAAAGACGCGCTGTTGCAACCAAAAGGGGGATGCGTGGCGGGCGTTTCGCGCCACTGCGGCCAGAGGGGGACGCGTGGCGGACATTCCGCGTCACTGCGGTTAGAGTGGGGATGCGTGGCGGACGTTCGCTTCAAATTTAAAAAGCGCGCCACTGCCGTCTTTAATGTGAGGGTGCGCCGGCGCCGCTTCACTTTCCAAAGACGTGCGGCCAGTCACGTCTCGGTCTTCGGAGACGTGCGATCAGCTTGATCGTGAGCTGTCGGATTTGCCTTGACCAAAGACATTGGATTTCGGTCACTGTGGGTATAAATAGTGGGGGGACCCCCAATCGCTTTCCTTCGCCAATCTTCTGTGTTTGCTTCTTGAGCTCGCGTCAGCCTTCCATAGTTTGGTAACCTTTTCCGGGTGAGTCGACATCCTTCTTTACTTTCCTTTCTTTTTAATGTTTAGCTCGGATAGCTTGGACAACTTCCTAAGGGAGTCAGACGTTGGTTCTACGAGTCGAGCTGCAGACCCCGACTCTCTTAGTGAGCCCGAGGTGGGGCCAGAAGAGGAGCTTGGGGGAGAGCTTGAGGAAGAGTTCGAACCCGTGGGTCGTGCCGCCTCAGGTAGTTTGGCGTCCTCCTCCTGTTGAGGTCGGGTGCCGGACAAGTTCGGACCCTCGACCATGACACCTAAGGGGCTTTACTCCCTTATTACCTAGTACAACCTGCCCGAGGAGTATGCCTAACTTATTCCTTCGGGTGACTTCCCATGGGAACACGGTTCGGATGAGATCGTGATATTCCGGGAGCAACTCGCTGTCGGGCTGCGCCTTCCTTTCCACCCTCTCATCGTCGAGGTCATGAACCACTTTGGTGTCACCGTTGGCGAACTTCACCCGAACTCAATCCGCAACTTGGTTGGGACTATCTCCCTTTTTTGTGAACATGTCCTTCCTTTAGACCTAGAGATTTTTTCTTCCATTCTCACGCTTAAGAAGAAAGCGGGTTCCCTTCCCGGGCATAGGCGTGCGTACTACCTGTCTCCCCGCCCAGGATTCAAGCTCTTGCACGACCTTCCAAACAAGGTCCCGGCGTGGAAGCGGGACTACTTCATGGTACAAAGTGCAATGGGGTGGCCGTTCCAAACTGGGTGGTGGTTGGCTGCCTCTGACCCCGGTGTTATGCTAGATGAGGAGACGGCGAAGGGCCTCCGAGATTGGGCCCGGCTTGGGCTGAAATGCCATCATTATTTGACGGAGGCCAAGCTCATCCAGGCCGGCCTGAGCTCGGTAGGTTTCTTGCTCAGAGGCTTGCCTTTGCTTTGTTATTCTTTCGGTTTCCTGATGTCGAGTTCCTTTTGCAGGTGTAATTGACGTAGAGAAGACTCGCAGTGGGAGCCTGTTCAATGCCATGAAGAGGACAAAGCGAGTTGCCAAGCAGGGTCGTGTCGAACTGCCCCGAGTTGCGGATCCCGAAGTCTCGAGCTCTCCGCCAATGGAGCTACCCAGGGAGCCCGAGGTGGCCCCTCCAGCACAAGAGGCGACAGGGGCCCCTTACGCCGAGGTTGCCTATACGGGGCACCTTACGCTGAGGTGGCTTATACGGGGGCTCTTGATGCTAAGGCCGCTTATGCTCGGGCTGGGCCTTAAAGCTCGGGAGGCCGAGGCGGGTACAGAAGCGTGCTGTCGCTGAACCACGCTCTTCAAAAGAGTAGGGAGGTCGTTTATCCCGAGGAGGTCGCTGCGTGGGCCGAGCTTCCTATGAACCATGTAGCCAGTCGGGCTGCCTCCTTTGCCATGGTGGTAAGTCGGTGACCTCTTGTTGATTTCTTCATTACTTACCCTTATCGTTATTATTTTACCTGTATGCTCTTCTTCTCTTTTTTTTTTTCTTTTTTTGTAGGTGAACTCCTCTATCCATGCTCTAGCGGCCCAAATGGACAGGAGCTCGAGGTGGGCGTGAGCTGTCGAAGAAGCTTCCCATGCTGCTAAGGCGGCTGCTCATGCTGCCGAAGCGTCTTCTCGTGTTGCACAGGCTAGGCTGGCGAGGTCTCAGAGAAACACTGAGGCCCTGGGGGTGGTGGTGAAGCACATGGAGGACCTGAGGCTGGACTTGCAACATCAGGTTGAGTACCTTCAGGAGGACATCAAGGAGAAGACCAAGATCTTCTCTTAGGGTATTGAGGATGCCAAGAAGCAGGCCATTGATAACTACATCGCTTTGACGTGCTTTGACGAACTGATGGTGGGTTCGTACAGGAGGGGCTTTAAATTGAGCCAGTTTATGATCAAGAACACATACCCCAACCTCGACATCAGCGCCATATCTACTTTGCACATCACTCAGGAGATGGCCGACACGGCGGAGTATGAACCGAACTCTAAGGATGAGGCGGCACCTTCGGGTATCATCGAAGTGCCTTCCGAGGGAGAGGAAGATGTACCTCCGGGCCTATGAGCTTGCTTCTGCTATTTTTTCTTTTCTTTTCTTTTTTGAAATGTAAACAGAGCATGTTATAATGAAATGTCTTTTAAGCGTTGTCCTGTCACCCTTTGTTTTCGCCAAACTTGACTATACTGTACTCGTACGACCCGTTCTGGTGTTAGGACTTGGCCTTTGGTATTGAGATGCCAAGGTAATAGCGTTCCCCTTTTGTTTGCCCAGGCCGAAGGGGTGACTAAGTCTCATGGTGTCGAGGTCCTTGTTAGCTCGGCATCCTAGCTACTCTTAGTCCACTTTGCATGGTGATTTATAGGTAGTATCACCTTAAGTTGACGATGTTCCACGCTCGGGGTACCTGTTTTCCCTCTAAGGTTTCGAGCTCGTATGCCCCCGAGTGTTCTCTTTACCCGGTAGGGTCCTTCCCAGTTCGGTTTGAGTTTACCGATGCTGGGCTTGGGTGCCATGATCTTACGGAGAACTAGGTCGCCGACGCTGAAGTTCTGCTTTTTTACTCTAGCATTGTAGTACCGAGCTACTCTTTGTTGGTAAGGTGCGGTCCGGATGTACGCGAGATCTCTTACCTCGTTGAGCAGGTCGAGGTTGGTACGTAGCTCGTCTCCATTTGTCAGATCGTCATATGTTTCTAGGCGCATTGTAGGTACTTCGATCTCCGTCAGGATTACTGCTTCAGTGCCATAGGTGGGGTTGAAGGGGGTCTCTCCCGTGGCGGTTTTTCCGTAGTTCGGTGAGCCCATAGAACACTTGGTAGCTCGTCCGCCCATAACCCTTTAGCTCGGTCTAGCCACGCTTTCAGTCCGTGGAGGATAGCTCTGTTCATAACTTCTGCTTGCCCGTTTGCCTGCCGAATCCCCATACCCTGGCACCATTCCTAAAATTTGATGTCCTAGAACTGCTTGCCATTGTCGGAGATTAGTACCCGAGGTAGCTCGAGCGACATACTATGTTCTTCTAGAAGAAGTTCTGTACGTTTCGAGCTGTGATTGTTGCGAGGGGTTCTGCTTCTACCCACTTTGTGAAGTAATCTACCGTCACCACTAGGAACTTCCTCCCACCTGTTGCTGGCGGGATTGGCCCCAGTAGGTTGATTCCCCATTGCACAAAGGGCCATAGACTAGTGAGATACTTGAGTTCGATGGCAGGCTGATGATGGATATTGGTGTGCTTCTAACACTTGTCGCATTTTCTAACAAGCTTGATGGCCTTTGCCTTCATTGTTGGCTAGTAGTACCCTTGTCGAAGTGATTTCTAGGCGAGGGCCCTGCCCCCCAAGTGTCCGCCACACAGACCCTCATGAGTGTCGCGGAGTACGAGCTCGGCTTCGGTAGGTCGCAGGCAACGCAGGTAGGGGAGCGTGTAGGATCGCCGGTACAACCTTTTATCTATCATGACATATTTGGCTGGCTGGCGCTGCACCCTTCTGGCTGCGTTGCGATCTGCAGGGAGGGTCCCGCCCAGCAAGAAGCTCGCGAGTGGGTCGATCCAGCTCGGCTCTGCTTCAAGGACAGGAGCGACCTCCTCTGCCCCCCTGAGAATGCTGGGCCGAGGTAAGTCCTCTATATACACGGTTCTCATGGCGTTGTGATTGGTGCTGGCTAACTGGGATAGAGCATCAGCCTCAGTGTTCTCTGACCTCGGGATTTGCTTGATGAAGTGCGACTGGAAGTTGAGCAGAGCCTCCTTTACCTTTGCCAAGTAGGCGATCATAGTTGGCTCGCGTGCTTCGTATTCGCCTGTAACTTGGTTGACCACAAGCTGGGAATCGCTGCAGACGACTATATCTCTCGCTCCTACTTATAGCGCTAGGGCCAACCCGGCTATCAATGCCTCGTATTCCACCTCGTTGTTGGATTCCGTGAACTCAAAGCGTAATGCATACTCCAATTTCGTGCCGCTTGGGCCGCGCAGGACTATTCCAGCTCCGCTGCTGTGTTGGTTCGAGGAGCCATCTACGTGAAGGATCCAGGGCTCCTCATCCCAGTTCGCGTTTGGCTTAACTGAGAGGGATGCCACCCTGGCCGCTGCCTCACGGGGCTCGGACTCAGTTGGCCTGGGAGCTCCAGGTTCATTCGAGCTGGGGATCTCGGGCTCAACCGGCCAAGGAACTTCGGAGTTGAATGTGCATTCAGCGATGAAATCTGCCAAGGCTTGGGCCTTAATGGTGGTTCGCGGCTTATACTGGAGGTCGTACTCGCTGAGCTCGATGGCCCACTTCGTCAGCCGGCCGGAGACCTCGGGCTTGAGTAAGACTTGCCTCAGAGGTTTGTCGGTCAGGATGATGACATTGTGAGCCTGGAAGTATGGGCGGAGCTTTCGAGCTGCGATTATCAGTGCGTATGCCAACTTTTCTATTTGTGGGTACCTCGTCTCTGCTCCCTGCTATATTTTACTAACATAATAGATGGGTTGCTGGACCCGATCTACTTCTCTTATTAGTACCGAACTGACCACTTCGTCGCTTGCCGAGAGGTACAGTTTTAGGACATTGCCCTCCTCAGGCCTGGTTAAGACCGGTGCACTAAATTTTGAAACAAAAATTTAGAAATATCTAAATTTCTAAATTTTGAAATATCTAAATATCTAAATTTCCATGGACCATGCGAAAATATCTAAATTTTGAAACAAAAAACTTACCAGTTCGGATCGTAGAGGTTCCTGGACAGAAGCACCGATTTGTAGCGTCCGAGCTGGGTCCGCGGCCGAAGTTGGGATCGTGACTGTTTCTTCTTTGGGCGCAGCTCGTTCTTCACCTTGCTCCGTAGGCCGCTCTAGTTTGAGGTCATCGGTCGCCTTGGTCTTTCCCTTCAAGGCGGCAACATAGAACTTGCGGGACTCGAGCTGGTCCCCCCGCGCTACCCCCACACCGAAGTCTGTAGGAAACTTCATTGCCAGGTAGTAGGTGGAGACCACTGCCCGTAGGACATGAGTGATCGGCCGCCCTATTATGGCGTTGTATGGGGAGGGGGTCGTGACCACCAGGAAATCGTGGCTGAGTCTGACCGCACAAGGCCATGTGCCGACCTCCACGGGCACTGTTACTTTCGCAAGGGGCCGGACTTCTTCTCCACTGAAGCCTACCAGGGGAGTGTTCGCGGGCTTCAAGTCACTTCCCCGCAACTGAAGTTGGTCAAATGCTGACTTGAAGAGAATGTCCGTCGAGCTGCTCGAGTCAACGAGTACGCGTCTGACTTCGATGTCATTGATCCTCAGCTTTATCACGAATGCATCATCGTGAGGGTAGTGGACCCCTCATGCATCGTCTTCCGTGAAGGAAATCGGTTCTCCTGTCTTCGGCCTCTTCGAGAGGTTCTGTTCTTTTCGGGCAGCCTCGTGAACTGAATTCCGGGCCGCCGTCGAGGTACAACCTGCTACCACCGAACCCCCCACTATTACGTGGATGGTCCTCGAACTGGCCTCTCTTTCGGAGGCTGTCTCTGGGGCTGTTCGGTCGGCCTGCTGGTGGACTCGGGAGCATCCTTACCGTGCTTTCCTTGCTGACCTGTCTTATTATTACTATTATTAGTACAAAATTTCTCAATTACCCGCGGCGGATGAGTTCCTCTATCTCGTCGTGGAGATTATTACAATGTTCGGTGCTATGACCGTGGTCCCTATGGAAATTGCAGTACAGGTTTTTGTTCCTCTCGTTTGGGTTCCCCTTTAGGCGAGGTGGCCACTTAACGTACGAGGCGTCTTTGATTGTCATCAAGATCTCAGCCCGCTTCGTGTTCAAAGGCGTGTAGTCTGTCCGAGTTGCCATGGGAGCCCGGAATGGCTAGCTTGGTTTTGGAGTGCGAGCCGGATCCTTTCGGCCGTCTCCTTGGTTGGGGAGTTCTTCTCTCTTCCTTTTCTCAATCCCGCCCCCTGTCCTTTGGTTGATCTCCTCCTCCGTTCGCATGAACTTATCCGCGAGCTTGAGGAATTCAGCAATGGTTGCGGGCTGTTTGGCCGCCAAGTGTCATTTGAACTCCTTGTGTGTCACCCCCATCTTGGCCACCACGGGCTGAACTGCGGGGTCCAAGCACGGGATCTGTAGGCACGCGCCATTAAACCGCTTGATGTAGCTGCAGATGGGCTCCCCTTCCTTCTGGGCCATGCCGATGAGGCTCTCTTCGGTTCGGGGGCAACGCCTGCTGGTGACGAAGTGCGCGGTGAAGACCTGTACGAACTGGGCCCAGCTCCTTATCAACCCGGGGGCCAGGTTCCTGTACCAGGTGCGAGCCACTCCTCGATAGGTGGTAGTGAAGGCCACGCACATACAGGACTCGCTGACCCTAGCTAGGTGCATCTGGGACTGGAAAGCGTCAACATGGTCGCTAGGGTCGAAGGACCCGTCATACTTGTCAAGTGGGGGGAGCTTGAAGTCTCTGGTCATGGGAACTGCTAAGAGTTCTAAAGACAGGGGGGAGGGGACAGAGAGGATAGGGGCAGCTTTTACCTCGTCCGAGCTTGCTTCTGCTTTACCTTGGAGCTCGGGCAGGATGCGGGTTGTAGTTCGGCGGCTTCGCCGGTGGCGCCTCTGTTGTTTGGAAGGCCCGGCGATGGCACTGCTGGCCTCGGTGTTCCCGAGCTCGATGGGACTGGACTGCTGAAGGTGGTCCGCGGCTAAGGCGCTGAACTGGTTTTTCGTGTGCAGGAGCTCGTCCTGAGAGCGTCGAGGTGACGTTGACTTGAGGGATCGAGTCCCTAATTTTCCGACGCGTGGTGGGGCGGGGGCAGTCGCTTTCTCTCTCCTACCGGGGGATGAGGCCTGGCTTCTAGATGAGGGAAGGCTCTCCGTGGTGAGGGCGCCCGCCCTAAGGGGAGGGCTTGACTCGCCCATTCGCGGGGTGCCGAGGTGGAAGCTGCGGCTGAACCTGAGGCAGTTGGGGGAGCTGCTGCTGGTAGTGGTATTGGAATACATGGTGCAACATCAGTGCTGCTGGTAGATCTGATGTTGTTGAAGCTGCTGCATCTGGGCTTGGATGGCCCGCATGACATGTACCAGGTCATCAAGCTGGTTCTGGCCAGTTGCCGGGGGAACAATGGCGGGTTCAGCAAAGGTGGTTTCAACAAAGGGAGGAAGGGGGACGTTCATGGCGGGAAGGTTTACGGGCGCCACCGTTCGTGGTGCATTCAAGCTGGGGATCCCATCCACCGAAAGGGGGATGGTGAACTGTTCGATGCACACCATTGGGACTAGAAGTTGTTCCCCGGTGGCGTTCATCTCCGTGGTACGCCCGACGTTGCTGGAAGAAGCCATGGATGCTGGGGTTTCTTTAGAAAAAAGGGGGGGTAATGAAAGTTTTGGAGGGAGGCTTTTAGAAGCATTTCCCACAGACGACGCCAAATGATGGAGCGCAATCCGGTTGGTCCTAACTGTCAACGGTCTTGCCTCCGACTGGAGTGGTAAGTGCATGAAACGGGGAAGAGACCGAGTGATCTCCGGGGAGGAACCCGGTGAGAGTGCTCCGAAACTCAAGTTAGTATTCTTTCAAAGGCAAGACGAAAGAGAACCAGATAGCACAAAATTATCACCTACCTCCATTCGGGAGGGAAAGGGGGCTTTTATCATCACTTCACGCACTCGCTCCCAGGCTCTTGTCAGGTCGGGCATTATTACTTCTGTGTTTTAGTAAGTTTGGGTGTCATCACCTCTGCAGGGGCAGACAACCGCCACTGTTCTCTGTCGGAGCCGCCTCTGTGACTCGAGGTGGCGGTGGCAGGTGGCTGGTGTAGTGCGGCTGTCAACTGTCAGATCCCCTGAGTGTCAGGTTCGTTGAGGTGTGGCTGTCAACTGTCAGATCCCCTGAGTGTCAGGTTCGCTGAGGTGCGGCTGTCAACTGCCTAGGAGACAAGGCGCCGGAGCGGTACGCGAGTTGGCCTTGAGTTTGGATAGGAGGATGGCTCGAACTGCTCCGGGGGGTCAATTCAGGTTACTGCCCTTCGCGCTCCTCGCAAGGCTCGGATTAAAAAGGTGGGGAGCTCGGGTTCCTTCTAGGGAGCTCGAAGCTCCTCTTTTTGGAGTTTGCGCCTTAGACACTCTGTCGTGCCGAGCTGTCACTTTTGCTAGGTCACCCTTGGTAGTTTCCACGTATCGGGCGGCTCAAGGGTCGGGCCAAATCTTCCTCCATCAAAAAGCCTACAAGCTTGATTTTGCGTCTTTCTCCCTTTGTTTGGAGAAAGATTTCTGGCAAGATGACGCGGGCCCAAAAAGATGCGAAAAGCCCAATTTCCGTCTAATTTCAAGAAGCTTGAAATGAAGCTTCCCGCTTTTAGATGCGTTGAGAACTTGCTAATACGTGTCATTGTTGACACGCTGACAAAAACGAACAGTGCCAATCGATGGTTTCCCATTTTCTCAAACATTTGAGGCCTCAAAACTGATGCCACTCCTCTTCTTCTTCGTCTGGTCAGGTATGTCGCTTCTCTTCCTCCTTCACCTTTAGGTATTCTTTCTTCTTCTTCCTTCATTGTTCGTTTCTATTTTTTCTTGTTTTCTTACCATTTTCAACTTGCAGAGGAACAATTGAAGAACGATTGCGCCAGAAGTGATTTTGGCAGTCAAGGAACAACCCACATTTGACCACCTCTTTAATTTTTCATTGTAATTTCCAGGATTTGAACGATTGAGTTTGATTTTTATGTTCTACGGTTGTTTTTTCTGGTAAAATATTTGTTGCTCGAGTATTGGGGTTCGGGTGTTGAATATTTAGGGTTTGAACTTTGAAAGATAGTTGGAACAGTGGGGATCGATTATTTGATCTATGGTTGTAATCTTGTAGTTATTTGTTTGTTGAATGGATTTGGGTTCAAACATTGAACATTTAGGGTTTGAAGGGTAGTTGGAACAATGGGGTTCGATTGTTTGGGTTGTCGAATGGGTTTTATGCTTGAATGTTTATATTTATCAGTTCCAATGATTGAGGGGTTTGAATGGTTGGAGTCAACTGAGTTATATCAATTCAGATGTTTATGTTTACCAATTGCAATGATTTATGGGTTAATGTGAATCGGTTCAAAGGTTTACGGTGTAGGTATTGAAAGTTTTAATGCTTAATCGGTTTTACTGATTTATCAGTTCCAATGTTTCCTCTTCTAGGGTTTCGTCTTCAATTCTAATGTTTATCAGTTTTGCTTAATCGGTTTTACTGATTTATCAATTCTAATGTTTATCAGTTCTATTGCAATGATTTATTAGTTCTAATGTTTCCTCTTCTAGTGATTTTTTTTTTCATGATTTTATGAACAAAGTACACAGTATTTATTGAATTTATTTTCTGTAAATTGAAAATTCCATATTTAACCTTCTAAATTGTGAAACAAGACCACAGGAAAGTCTATTGATTAGGGATGATACTGTTGAAACATATCTTTGAACATGCTAAAGTGACAGTTTGAAGTTTGGCCAGTTTTGAGATTTTTGGGAGTTTTTTTCATATCTATTTTGCCGTCCAACTATTGTTGCTTTGGATACTCAACTGATCTACTCTGTGCATGGTTTTTTGGCATGGGAGATAGGACAAAATCCTTGGCTGACCCACTAGTTTCCAGTTAATCCCTCTCTTTTATGCAGCTGAACTCTGCGTTCTCACAAAGAGAACTTTTCCTTCCTTTCCCTTCCTATTACTACCTTATTCTTTCAAACCAAACATACACTAGTTTCTAGTCCTTGGCTGACCCACTAGTTTCTAGTAATTCCTCTCTTTTATGAAACTGAACTTTACATTCTCACAAATACAACTTTTCCTTCCTTTCCCTTCCTATTCCTACATTTTTTCTTTCAAACCAAACACACTAGTTTCTAGTCCTTGGCTGACCCACTAGTTTTGTAGTAATTCCTCTCTTTTGTGAAACTGACCCACTAGTTTCCCTACCTTTTATGAAATTAAACTCTGCATGTGAAATTATAAAATAAGTGATTTTCAAACGGGTTTTTTTCCTCTATTTGGTTGCATGTGGGGCCCACATTATGCATTTTTCATATTATGAAATGCATGTGGGGCCCACATTATGCATTTTTCATATTATGAAATACATGTGGGGCCCACATTATGTATTATGCATGTTATGAAATGTATGTGGGGCCTACAACTATGAATTGCACATTTAAACATGCATGTGAGCCCTACATGTGTTAAATGAAAGGTTTACTAGCCCATAAATAAGATATTCACATATATATTTTTCTCACATTACCAAACGGTCTTTTAGCTTTTAACTCACCATGTCTTTTAACTCATTTGTTTTGCCTAGCATCCATTGGTTCCAATTTTTTGATAAAAGAGTGGTGTTAAGCGGTGGGACCATACATTAGTGAGTGGGGTTGTCGAGTAGCATCAATGGCTTTCGACATTCGACAAGTATATATTAATTAGGGCAGTGTTTGGCATCGATGTCGTTGCTTCAGAAAACGGTGATACATCAACGCTACGTTGGAAATATTGATGCTTCGAAAAACAGTAACATATTTGGAATTATTTTCCATAAAAAACAGTGCTCCAAACATGTTTCGGAAATTGAAGGCATGGTTTGAGGAAATGTCGAATTCAACGTTTTTTCAATTTGGATCTTGTTGTTGCTAATGAAGTCATGATGTGGCAGTGACGTGAACTTCCTATAATGGGTATCAGTGGTGAAAACAAATATGGAGCACTAGTACCAAGCAAAAGGTGTTGTTGTTGCTCTAGGAAACGTCCTACCTGGTAGCAACATTTCCAAACAAAACAAAGACACCGTTTTCTAAGAAAACGGTGCTTCCAAGTCACATATATATAGAAAATGGTGCTATATATACAACATCTATGCCAAACATATACTAGATATTTTGCGTTGAAATTATCAACGTTTTCCTTGAAAAAAGGGTTTTTACTGTTTAGTTGTATTCCTAGAAATCTTATCTTCACCGTACAGGTGGGATGAATCTTGATCGTGGATTGATGCCAAATCCACGAGCAAGATGTGGTGTATAGGAGGGCTACTAGTAGACTAGAAGGGGGCTGTAATTTCAGATTTCTTAGGTGGACTACAGTTACTTGTCCCTAAAAGATGATTTTGGAAGAACTAGAAGAAATCTCATTTTCCCATAACTTTTGTTCATACTCATCATGCATACAATTAAACACCCAGAACTCCGAAGTATAAATTCCTAGAAAATCATTTATTCCTTCATTTTACAAGTAGATTAATCAAAGAAAGCCTATAAAACAAAGTTGGGGAGAATTAATGTTGACGTAGATAGGATGTTCTACATGTCAAGTTTGTATTTATGATAATGCAAAGATTAATATATATATTCTTTTCAATGATATATATTAATCAACGAAAATAAAATAAGATAAATAATCACGTTGACATGCATGGTTAGACCATTTGATTTGGTAACCATCTAAGCAACCGGTTTCGTTTTACTTTTAATCCGTTCTTGGGCCAAAGTGGTCAATGATCCATTGATCATATCCATTCAATTTGTTCAATGGTTTTTGGACATTTTTTTTTTTATTTTTTAAATTGAAACAGGCCATCCGTTAGAACTGGATGGTCGAACCATCAACTTGGAAACCGGTGGGTGGTGGCCGAAACAATTCCAGTTCCGTGTTAGTTTTTAAAACCTTGATCATGGGTGAACAAGCATGCTATATGCTAGGTAATTGGACATGTTAATTAGTAATTGGCCCAAGGTTCAAAGTATCGGCACATATCGGCCCATATTGGCCGATACGTATCGTGTCGATGGCTTCTTGATATGCCCCTATAGGGGTTGTATTGGGTCAGACCATGGTTCGGAGGGTAACTAGGATGTAAACCGACCCATTTGAACCGGTTTAAAAAAAATAAATAAACATAAGAAAAAAGCACCGACATAGGCTGATACGCCCGACCCATGTCAATATTTAGAACCTTGAATTGGCTCTAAATTAACTCAAACATGCATTTAAATATAAAAAACTAGAAAAATATTTTTTTATTATTTTATATGTAATGAACTAGAAATATATAAAAATTTTGGTGAATTAATGTTATTTCATTTTTCCCTAAAATACATTTTTAAAAAATAGTCCATGCATCGCACGGGTCACCACTAGTATATATACTAAAACATAGCAGTCTAGAAATTTTCCCCCTTTCTGAATTTGTTTATTTATTTTTATTCCATGTCACTTTTGAAAAAAACCAATGAGATGATCTCCTTCCCCATAATGATGATGATGATGATGATGATGATGATGATGAAAGAACAAAAAAAGCACAAGTGGGAAGTTTTTCCTCCTCTTGTTTTTCTCTTTGTTGCAATGTTTACCACTGAGGATTAGGTTTTAAATTTTTACCACTTTTAACCTTCTCAAGAGCTTTATACACAAGAAGGGCTAGGGTAGACCAAAAGAACATAGATTGAAGAAAGGACTCATGAAAGCGAGAGAGGGAAGTATGGGAGAGGAGAGGAAGTACAAGCTGACGGGGAAATGGAGACTGGAGTTGATCATTGAAGCCAAATCTTTCCTATTTGAGCAGGGAAGGACAAAGGGGAAGGCTCACTTGAAAATCAGAGAAGGTAGCAGGGCGACGATTCTCCTACCAAAGGAGGCCTGTGTGTGGTTGAAAGGTTTTGTAGATGGAACTGTTAATTCCTCACGGGAAAAAGGTTGGAGAAACTCGTTGACAGGGTGGTTCATAAGGGTTACCGAACTCTTTGGTAATAACAAAATGCAAGTGTTGTGTATTCCAGAAGGCCTAAAGCGGAGAGGGTGGGCTTCTTTTGCTTTTAATCTTCAGGCTTTTCTCTTGGAGGTCGAAGGGAGAACAGAAGAAGCCCCTGGCTTGAAGGATTGTCTTCATTCTGTCCTGTGTAATCAGGTGCCCTGCTTTAAGCATTACCTTGAAGTTTTGGTGTCCAGCTCGACTATCCTCCGATGAGTAGCTTTGGAAGAAGGGAGTGGGAGCTGGGAGAAGAGGGTAATCCTAGTGGCAGACAGGGTGATAGAAGATTGGACGAAAGTTTTAGAAGCAATTGCAGAGAGGTTGGGATTAGATGAAGATGTATTGTTGCTGCCTTTTGCTGAAAAGAAAGCTTTATTAGATACTAGAGATAAGAAACTAATCTTCAGTACTTTCCTTGTAGAAGGAAGTTTGATTCAGGTCCAGAATTGGGCTCCAGATTGCAACGAAGTTGAACCTAGAGCCGACATCTTTTTGATTAAACTTCTCGGTCTTCCTTTCAACCTTTGGAATGATCAAATACTAAGGAAAATTATTAGAGCGTTGGGTGGAGTTCTGTTGGAGGTTAACTTAAGAAACTTGAGAACTGTGGAACTTAAGGTTGTTGGGATCAAGTCGGAGAACTTGCTGCGGGCCTTCGAAGTTCTCTCAAAAGGTGCTTGGTACAAGGTCTGGTTAGCTTCAGAAGATGAAGCCTTGCTTTGGGGAAGACGATCAGAGGTTGAAGGAACTGACGAGTTTGTAGGTTGGTGAACATGTGGCCTTCACGGGCTGGCAGGAAAGCCTGGTGCATGTGGGCGAAATACAGAGCAAGGGGAACAGTTGCAGGGGTGCCCCAAGTCTCGAAGCTTTCCTTTTAAGGCTTCCAATTCAAATTTTTTTGAAGAGGGGTTGTTTAAAGAGGGTGGCCCGTCCTATGCTGATGTGACTAAAATGGGAAAGAGTCGTTTGTGCTCAAAGTCTTTCTCTTAACCAGATTTAAGGAAGGTTGGGCCGGACGAGTCAGTGGGTGATCCTTCACTTGGTTTTAAAAGCCCACGTGACAACTTAAGTCATCACGTGGGGCGGGGCAGGCTTGGGGCGATGATAGATGGCAACATTCATTTATCATCGTCTAAGTCTCGCCCTCTCAACTGTGGAGGGGCGAAGTTGGCGAGCAAGGTAGAAGGACGCCGGCCTCTATGCTGGGTCCGACGGACAGCCGGCGATGCGCAAAAACACAACATTCCTGATCGCCCGAATCCACGCTATTCGAGAGGTAGAACAGAAGAGAAGGAAGAGGCTGACCAAGGTTGGATAAGCTGCGGCTCAGATTCTGAATATGATGAAAGTTCGAAAGCTTGTGGAAGTTTAGGTAGTGCGGCAGATGAAGCTCTATCTAAAGATCAGAACAGGGATCCTTTTGGCCTGGATTGTTTGTTCTTAGGGGATTCGGTGGGGGAAGGAAAGGAGGAGAGGGAGGAGCGGGTGAATGATCTTAACCCAAATCTGGCTGAGCCCCCCCTAGTTCTAGTGCTTTGCAAGAAGCCGAAAAGGAGGTAGCTCGGGTCTTCTCAGAGCTGAACAAGGGTACCTCACAGAGAGGTACATACTTGGGTATAGAAAGGGGTCATTGTGTTGATACAATGACAGGGATTTTCTTCCCCCAACTTTGGGAGACAGAGTGCTCTAATTTCTCAAAAAAGAAAGTGACTACCACTCCTTCGCCTTTGCTCTCTCATCATTTCTCTGCCTCAGGTAAATCCCTCAACTCTGTCAATACAGTTTTGGATACTAATGAGCACTCTGTGTCTCTTGTTCCAGATTCTCTTCCCAACCAAGAGTTAGAAGCCCTTGGTCTGAAAGCCACAGTGAGTCTACAAGGGGGGGGGGGGAGTGGGTGAGGAAACTTGTAGAGAGACAATAATATGGGAAATCTTAGAAAGCCTCTTGGGTGAAGTGGAAAGGAAGGATTTGCAAAGAGGGAGCCTGGAGGGGACAGAAAGGGCTGTAGTTGGAGGTAATGTGAGAAGGAACAAGAAGTTTCCTAGAAGTGAGGAAAGTGCATCTTTAGAAAAAGAGGAACTAATGGGGAAGAGTCAGTTGCAGAGTTTGTGAAAAAGTTGGGGTACAAGTTGAAGAACCCGAATGATCTAAAAGCCTACATGCAAAAAAAAGAGGACAGCAAGATGAAGTTTAAAAGGCTAAGTGAAGTGGAGAGGTTAAAAAAAGATATTGAGGGGGACAAGAAGTTTGAAGTGAAAGGGATTAGAAAAAAATGGTCTAAATAGATCTTGGAGGAGTTAGGGTTAAGGCTAAGAGTTTTCAATGAAAATCCTAAGTTGGAATGTGAGGGGGTTGGGTAGCATTAGGAAAAGAGCAACAATCAAAGAGGTAATTATGAAGTTTAATCCGGATGTGGTAATGATTCAGGAGTCCAAAAGAATGGATTTTGATTGCAGATGGGCAATGAGTGTGTGGAGTTCTAGGGGTATAAAGTGGGTGGTTGCTCCTTCGTGGGGTTCATCTGGAGGGATTGTGACCCTATGGAAAGAAGAGATACTCTTAGGTGTGGAGGAGCTAATTGGAGATCATTCTGTCTCCCTAAAGTTCAGACAGGTGGACGATGGATATGAATGGGTACTAACAAATGTGTATGGCCCCAATGACTATAGGCAGAGGGAGAAATTATGGGAAGAATTGAGTGGCATTAGAGGCCTCTGGGATGGACCTTGGTGTGTGGGAGGGGATTTTAATGTAGTGAGATTTATGGAGGAAACCAACAACCCCAGACAGAGAGTGACAACAAGTATGAGGAAGTTCAACCAATTTGTGGACTCTTTTGAACTCAAAGAACTTCCTTTCCTAAATAATAACTTCACTTGGTCCAACCTTCAATCAAGGCCAATTTGCTCTAAGTTTGACAGATTTTTGTTCTCAACAGATTTGGAGGAACATTGAGGCAATATTACTTCTAGGGCTCTCATTAGACTTACTTCAGACCATTGGCCTATAGTATTGGTCAAGGAGGAAATAAGAGGAGTAGGGCATACCCCTTTCAAGTTTGAAAATATGTGGTTGACTCATATGGGTTTCACTGAGAAGATCAGAGAGTGGTGTGAGCAAGCTAATCCGGTAGTTGATTGGGAGGGAATGAGGTTCCACAAGAAACTCCAATACTTAAAATCACAATTTAAGGAGTGGAATAGGTTGGAGTTTAGAAGATTAGAAGAGAGAAAGCAAGTTCTGGTGGAGCAAATCGAGGATTTGGACCTGAAGGAAGAGAGATGCCCCTTTGGAGAGGAAGAAAGGAAGTTGAGATAGGTTTTGAGGAAGCAGATGGAGGACATCCTGGTTAAGGAGGAAATCAGTTGGAGGCAAAAATCCAGGTGTAAGTGGCTAAAGGAGGGAGACAGAAACACAAGGTTTTTCCATTTAGTGGCAAATGGAAGGAGAAAGAAGAATTACATCTGTAATTTGGAAGTTAATGGAGTAGTTTAGTCCCACCCGGCTGAAATTGCAGAGGCTCTAGTAAAACACTTCAAATCTATTTTTAGAAGGCCTATGAATGAGAGAGTGTGGTTGGAGGGATTGGATAGGCCGACTCTAAGTGTAGAGAAGTGAGAGTGGTTAGAAAAAAGGTTTGATATGGAGGAGGTAAATGAAGCAGTATTCTCTATGGATAGGACAAAAGCTCCGGGTCCAGATGGGTTCACAATGGCCTTTTACCAGGATTGTTGGGATATTTTGGAGAATGATCTTACATCAGTTTTGAGGAGTTCCACAGGAGGGGTGTAATAAACTCGGGTTTGAACTCAACTTTCATTGTCTTAGTCCCAAAGAAGAAAGATGCTTCTCAACCAAAAGATTTTAGACCTATTAGTCTGGTGACTAGTTTGTACAAAATCATTGCAAATGTGCTGCCTCTCAGGATAAAGAAGGTGCTCCCCTCTATTATTGCACCCAGCCAAAGTGCTTTTGTGGAGGGAAGACAGATCACTGATCAAATTCTTATTGCAAATGAGAGCTTGGAGAGCTTTAGGAAGTCAAAGAAGAAGGGAGTGGTTTGCAAATTGGATTTGGAGAAGGCTTTTGACTTGGTTGATTGGTCTTTCTTGATGGAGGTGTTGACGAGTTTTGGTTTTGGTGACAGGTGGTGTAAGTGGATCTGGGGCCGTGTTAGGTCTTGCCATTATTCTATCATAGTGAATGGGACGGTGGTTGACTTCTTTCCTACGTTGAGAGGTCTAAGACAAGGAGATCCTCTTTCCCCTTTTCTTTTCACCCTGATTGTTGATGTGCTTGGGCGATTGATCCATAGAGAAGACTCGAGGAATCTGATAAGAGGGTGGAGAGTAGGAAGGAAGGAGGTTCCCTTAACTTTTCTATAGTTTGCAGATGATACTATACAACTTTTTGAGTAGATATCTAACCTCAAGGTAAACTTTGATAAGAGTTGTGTGGCAGGAGTGAATGTGAACGAAAGAGACCTAAGGGAATTTGCAGGTGAGCTAGGTTGTGCAATTACGGAATGGCCCCAGACTTATTTGGGCCTCCTATTAGGAGATAATCCTAAGAGTGTTAGCTTTTGGGCTCCGGTAGTGGAGAGGTTTGAGAAGAGGCTAGCGGCCTGGAAGATGAATTATCTTTCTTTAGGTGAAAGAGTCTCTCTCATTAGGTCTACCCTAGCTAACCTTTCTGTTTACTATCTGTCAGTGTTTAAGATCCCCTCAAAGGTTTCAAATATTTTGGAAAAATTAATAAGGAACTTTTTCTGGGAGCCTGGTGAGGAGAAGGGAGATCATAGGGTGAGTTGGGAGGTGGTCTTTAGGTGTAAAAACTAGGAGGTCTTGGGATTGGTAATATCAAGAATAGGAACATGGCTCTACTGGGGAAGTGGTTGTGGAGGTTTTCTTTGGAAATGGATAAATTGTGGACTAAGATTGTGGCTAGCATTCATGGGCTGGAAGACAATGGCTGGGATCCTGGAATCTGGGCAAGGGCTTCAGCTGCTTCTCCTTGGAAATCCATCCACAATCTGCTTTCAGTTTTCTCCCCTTGGATCAGGTATGGTCTAAACTCTGGTAACCGAATAAATTTCTAGGAACAACTTTAGGTCGGGGATTCTCCTTTAAAAGACTAGTTTCCTTCCTTGTATGCTCTTTCAGACTTGAAAAATGAACCCATATCTTCTTTCTTGGTCCCTTCAGCCTCCACTTTGGGCTTTGGATGGAACATTGGCCTGCGTAGGGCAATTAGGGATACAGACTTGGATAGCTTGGTAGCTCTGCTAGCCTCCCTTGAGGGTGTCTTCCTAAACCCTGCCAAGGAAGACACCAGATTTTGGACCCTTTCTAGCTCTGGTACCTATTCTTGTGTTTCTTTCTTTGAAACCTTAACTCAGCCTCCTATCCCCCTGGGGTTGTCCTTTCCAATTAAGGAAATTTAGAGCAGGCCTATTCCTCTTCGGGTTGTTTTTTTTGTTGGAAAATTTTCCTGGAAAGAATCAACACTTTAGACTTACTTCAGAGAAAGAAACCCAACTATTATCTACTTCCTAATAGATGTGCTCTTTGTAAAGCTGATGGGGAATTTGGCTACCACCTCATGGTCTCTTGTAAGGTTGCTAAAGCTGTTTGGAAGTGGGTTTTTTCCTGTTTTGGGTGTTCTTTGTTTCCTCCAGAGACTGTCTAAGGTTTGTTTTCTCCTTCTTTTTTCAGTTGGCCTAAGAAGCGAGGGAAGACTATGTGGAGGTGTATTAGGGCAGCGGTATGATGGTCTTTGTGGGAAGAAAGAAACTCACACATTTTTTCTGACAAGGAAAGAACATTGGAAGATTTGTTAGATCGAATCCTTTTAAGAGCTGTCCACTGGCTAAAATCTTTGGAGTTGTTTTCAAATTGTCCTATGGATGACTTGCTAAGAAACTAGAAAGAGATTGCTTCCACTGCTAGATGCAAGATGACTTTTTGTCCGTTCTGGTCCCCTCCCCCTCCCGGGCTTTATAAAGCTGAATTTTGATGGCAGCAGTGTAAAAAATCCAAGGCCCTCTGGGATTGGAGGAGTCTTCAGGAATGAGGAAGGGATTGTTATTGCTTTATTCTCTGGCCCTATTGGAGAAGGTGACTCTCTTAGGGCTGAGATCCTTGCAGTGCTTGAAGGAATTCGAAGAGCAAAAGAATTAAATATTAACCGCTTGATTCTGGAAGGTGATTCAAAGGTGGTGGTTAATTGGATGAAGACAGAGGATAGTGGTTTGTGGAACTTTAACAATGAAAAAAAAATAGTTCTTATGGCTGGATAGGGACATTGAGATTTAGTACAGCTTGGTGAAGAGGAGTGCCAACTCATTTGCGGATGGGTTGGGCAAGCAAGGAGTGAATAGGGAGGCTGTTTTTTGGGCTAGTTTTTAATTTTTTTCTTTGCATTCCCTGTGTTTTCTGTTTTTGGGGAGTTAAGTTATTTTATCTCCCCCTTTGTATTCTTTTCCCTCTCTTCTCTTAATTTAATGAATATGATGTTATTGATAAAAAAAAAAAGAGCTTCATACACAAATGAAAAACAAAGAAAGTTTCTACATTCTTGTAACCCTAACCCTAGATTTCCTTCCCAACTTCTGCACGAACAATGGTTGTCGTCTTCTCCAAAATTTTTCTTGCTCGTGAAAAAAAAAAAAAAGAAACTTGTCGTCTTCAAAATTTCGAATGGGAAGGGTTCTGATTACGCGGGAGAAAGAAGTGGTTTAAATCCAGTCCAATGTAAAAGAAAGTTTTTCTTGTAGTGTCTGCTCTCTTTAATTCTCTTCCTCTTCCCTTCCAACCACGTATTATAACTTACCCATAACCCCTTTTTCCCCAATGTGCTGGTTGCGGGAGTTGATTCCATGTCAATACTGGAACAAACCAGCTAACACACCAACGAGACAATCCTCGGTTGGTAATGCATCACGTCTAATTAAATTCTAAATTTGTAGTTACCTTTTGCCTTATGTCTTCATTTTAGCTTACTTTACAAACTTTCTACCTTTTCTTTCTTGCATATGAATCAATGTTTTAAAAATCAACTTGGAATCAGAATCGTTCTGGCCAGCGGTTTTTGGGTCTACGGTTCGAATGAACAATTTGTTCTAACAAAAAAATTAAAAATTAAAAAAAAATTAAAATAAAAGGCTCAAAACCGTTGAATGAGTCGACAGTTTGGCCACCCGGATTAATGATTTTTGGCCAAAGACCGGATTTGGGATAAAATAGAACTGGTTGCTTGAACGGTTCCCCGGGCCGAATGGTCCAATTGTCTTCAACGTACGGTGGTTCAAAAAGATTGATATAAACAATTGTTTCTACACCACCATACTGTGTTTTTAAACATCTTTCCCTACTTAGCAGATATATTCCTCCAGCTTTTTATATCATCTTTCTCATCAACAGCCCTCAAGGTTGGTGTTTTGTTTAATTTATTCTACTTGCATTGATTGTGTATCATCGTTTTTCTTCTTGTTGACGTCAACAAAGTTGCAAATGAGCACTTTTCCTCTCCAAGAGTAACAGCGGCCAATCTCAATTTCCGTGTATTATATGGATGCCTGTGTTTCAAGCACCTTAAATTTTGATTTTTCACGTTTGTTGGGAAGATCATGGGTTTTAGGCAGCGTTGCTTGTATAGGATAGGTTGTTGGGCATTAACGACATGCATTGGTTGTAAACCAAATCCACTTTGGAATGATTGTTATACATAATGCGCTACCTTTGTTCTTCAGAGCGGCAGTGACGACGATACGGGGGAAGGGAAAGGGAGAGAGAAGAATGAGATCATGGGGGAGCAAAGACTGAGATTGTGGAGAGAAACAAGAGGGAATGCGAGAAAAAGAAGACTACCGGATTCTTTCTCGCCGCCCTTGCTGTTCGGGGTGTGGAGAACGTGTAGAAGATGAACCCTGCGAAACAGTAGATTAATTTGAATTGAAAACATATAGGTTACATTTATAAGTAGCGTTAAGGGTAATTTTGTAATTTTAGAAAAATTAGGGGTAATTTGGCAATTTTGGGTTTAAGAGGGTCAAACCTGGATTCCAATTTAATGGTGGGGTTATGGGTCAAAGTATGAAGGGTTAAGATGAGTTTAAGCATTTACAGTGTTTTTGTGTGTGCGGGTCAATGAGATTGACTGAAACAAAATCTTTTTAGATGAGCGGGTAAGTAGGGTTTTTTTGTTGAAATTTGGTAGGGTAAGGTTTTTGGGCATTTTGGATTTATTAGTAGGGTCGGATTGGTACAAGTGGGTATTTTAGAGTATTCAAGATCTGGTAGTAATGTTTGATTGGTTCAAGGGGGTTAAGATCGTAAGAATTTGGGTCAATGATGAGAATTTTGGATTGAAACTTTACAGTAAAATGTTTTGGTGTGTATAGGATTCAATTGTATAGTCTGATTGGTTCAAAGGTGTTATGATCAAGGAGATCTGGGTTGTGGGTTTTTCAAGCTAATGAGAGGACTCAAAAGGAAATCTTAGTTTGATGGAGGGGAAACAAAGGAATCTTGGGTTAAAATTTCACAAGTAGGTATTTTAAGATGTATGGGTCTAATGGTAGTGTATGATCTAACGGTCAAGGTGTAAATGGAGATTGATTGGGGTCATTGGATTGGTATTGAGCAGATTTAATGGTGAATCTAAGGGCTTTTGGGCAGAAGTTCGGGTTCTTTAGGTTTTCTAGTGTTTCAAAGGGATCAGAAAGGTCTGATTGGATGTTCAGGGTAAATTGGGGCTTCAGGCGACGAATTGAGCAAAAATCGAGTATATGCACAACGCAATTTAAGGGGGAGTATTGTTAGGTGTGGTTCTTATATGTTTTTGGTGCTAGGGTTTTTTCTGTAATTTTTTTCTTTTAAGGGGCCACTCTATGATTATTATTTTTTGTTAATATAATTGGGTGAAGTGGGTCATGCCACTAACCTATTCAATTTCTCCTATTTCATTCTTCTTCTTCTTCTTCTTCTTTTCCTCTTTTTTACTTTTCTCTTGGTTATTTAAAAATTGATTACATGAACTAAGGGGTCAATTAGCACAATAAACCCATGATACATGAAATGAATGAAATTTTATTCATAACAAAGATATGTACAATACATCAATTAGAATAGAGGGCATACAATGTTCAACATAGCTCGTTGATTTTGTAAAAGACTTCTTTGGTTTTGTTTTTTCAAGTCTTGAGTTCCTTAAAGTATTTCATATAATCATTAGTTATAGTTTACCATTCTTTTATGTTATGTTGACCATTATTCTGGAAAATCTTAATCATACAAACATATTTTCTTTCATAGTGCCCCATAAGTTGTTATATTTGTAATACCTTTTTATTTGCTTTTTGATTTATCAGACTTGGATCTGCAATAAGCCATAGTAAGATTTTGTGGATTAAGCTTTACTTTGGATGAGTGGACATGAAGAATTATAAGAAACTCTTCCATTTTAAATGAAGTTCTTGCCATCAACATAACCCTAGAAATTCCCTCATTGTTTAGGGGTATTTTCATCATGCTAATTACTTAATGGTTATGTGGACAACTTTTATTAATGATGATCGCTAATAGTGATTTGACAAAAGGTACGCTTTGGATACTAAAAACTCATTGGTAAGGGCTGTTTAGAGGTTTTGAAAAGTTATAATGAATTCAAGAGAAATACAAAAAAGTCATGATAAGATCCCAAACTCTAAACATGAAAAACCAACCTGAATTTTTTTGGGCAACATTTTTCTAGCCATGAGAGTAAGAGAAGTTGGCCTTTCCGAACTAAATGTCTTTCCAAACTTAAAAAACAAATCCTAAACAATTCCAAATCCTTAACTAGAGCTGCATTTGTAACCTCAAAGTGTGGCCTCAAGGTCTTTTTCTAACCCTGATGCATAAACACGGTGAGCTTATCAGGAACCTCCCTAAGGTATGCTTGGTTTTTGCGATTGAGATGTGAAAATAGGAATATTCCCATTAGATTCTTATTTTTTGGTGTTTGTTCACCGAGATGGGAAGGGAAACTGCGTGGTGCCAGTTTCCAAAATCAAGGACGTGGGGTCGCGTCGAAATGGTGTGACCCCGGTGAGAAAGAGAGAATCAGAGAAAATTAAAGCTCCACAGCCAACTCTCACTGCCTCCCGTTTACAACGATTGAGTCTCTGGCAACGTTCCCGATGAAGAATAGCTCTCCGATGATGTTCATTGGTCCCCTCATGCTGCCGACTGTTGAGAAGGAAAACGGCAAGGTTCTCTCTATTCATTGCAAAGAATAGCTCTCTGAATGCTGCCTTGTATTTGCTTCTATTGCTAAAATCATGGCAGCAGAGGCATCAAGATCTGGTGGGTTGACCGATTCTACATCGACAACCTGATTAGCTTGACATTGAAGAGCAAAATCCATTATGAAGGTGTTCTCTACAATATTAACACTGAAGAATCCAACATCGGATTGAGAAATGGTACCCTTTTGATTTATGGGGTTTTTTGCTTTTTCTCTTTATCTGTAGCCACTGTTGTGTGGTTTTGCATTCTGGGTTTTAATTTTCTTGGTCACCATTGTTTGTGTTTATAGGACAACTTGTATGAATCAAATTGGATATTGGTTTTTTCTTGTTTACACCCAATCTGAATTTGATTTGATCCATTTGCAGCCCCGCACCCACCGAACAAAAGTTGGGAAAAAGTTTTCAAAGATTAGGGATTTAAAGCAAATAAAGATTGCGTAGCACTGTTAGGGAAGATTGCTTGTGAAATCTCTTCTTCTTGTGTATGCAAAATTTTCTCATCAATCAAACACAAGAGGATAGGATTGAGAAAATAAATTTTGCCTTCTCATCTCATCTTTTCTCGGCAACCAAACGAACTGTAAGTGGTAAATGGCCTATGACAACCTATGTGATGTAGCAGGTGTTTTTCTTGTAACCATCAAGCCACTCTCCTTTGCATTTGTACATCCAACTGATTTGTCTTCATCTTTCCTAGGTAGAAGAGGTACTTATAAATCTGCTAATTCAAGTGTGCTTCAAAAATGTGGTGTCTTTGATCTTAGCTTTGCTTGATCATACACAAGCAAGGTTCAAAGTATCGATACGATACGAGTTTCGGTCGTATTGTATGGTACTTAGAAAAGGCCGAAACACTTTTTTTTAGTTTTTTTTTTCAAATTTTGGTTTTTTGAGAAGCTTTTAGCATGTTTTTTATTATTAAAAAAAATTGGGGTTCGAAACGCTTAGAAATCAGACCATATCTTTTTCAAAAGATATGATATGACACCCCCCGTATCAGATGTATCGTATTGATACTTTGAATCATGTACACAAGTGGCAAGTTATAATGCAATTAGTTGTGAAGTAACAAGTTGAGGAGGGTTTCTTATCCCTTATTGCCAAATTGCCATGCATTTATGTCTTTAAAATATAAATAGTTAAATGCTATTAATTTATATGGACGAGCATGGTGCCAGGTCCAATTAGTTGTGGCCTATGGGAAGATTTTAGTGGGATGGGAAAGGATGGGATGAGAACGGAAAAATGGGTGAAATTTTTTTATGTTCTATTGTTTGGTTGCAGAAGGAAAAATAGTGGGAAAATCAACCCTAATAACAATTAATTAATTAATTATCAATATTTAGTTAATTATAAATTATTTAATAAAATACTAATAATTAATTAATAGTACAACATAAAAGAATGAAAATATTACTAATTATCCAATTAATTAATTAATAAATTTTATTAAGATTGAATTTTCCAATATTTTCCCTTTTGCACCCCAGGAACGTGAAAAATTTTAAACAATTTTCCTTTTCTCATCCCATTCCATCCTATCCTTTCCCCACCAAAATCTTCCCGTGAACCAAATGCAAGGTGCACCCCTCGAGGGCCATCAACACCATGTAAAACCCCACCAGTCATGATTATCTCATTGCTTCCTGTGTTTTTGAACCATCATTGATTCAGAAGATTGGACCGTTCGGTCCAGGAACCGCCCAAGTAATTGGTTTCTTTTCACTCTTAACCCATTATTTTATCAAACACTGTTGATCAGCGGCCCATTGACCCAGATGGTCAAACTATCGACCCATTCGACCTCGATAGTGATTTTTGGCCACTTTTTATTTTAATAATTTTTAAAATTTTTAAATTGAAATGAGTTCATTCCAACCGGACAGTCAAACCACTGAATCGAAAGCCGATGGCCAAAGCGGTTCCGGGTCGATTTTCTAAACATAGGCTCAGTTTGGAAGGAGTACAAATTCTGTACAAATACAAACATAGGTTCCAGTGGCCAAATAGGATTCCATCCAATTCTTTCCGGTGCTTGCCACCTGCAGAGGGCTGCAGTGTAACTCTTGCCTCTTGGGCAGTTTCCAAGAGTTGCACAAAGTCGTTGCTTGGTAGAATTCCTCCATCGACCCTCGTATGAATGAGATCAAACATGCCAGGTTGCAGGCGCGAGTGATGCGACATAACTCTTTTCAACTTCCTTTCCGGTTCTATAGCGATATACAGTAGAGCGGTTGTTTGTCATGGAGAAGGGTGTTCAGAGATGGTTTGTCAACGTATCTGAGTGGAGCCCTTCTGGCGATGAGTTCTACTTCCTCCTTTCTCTCCTTCCTCCCCACGAGCATTCCGCCATCACCAGGTTAGCCTTTCTAAGATTCAAGGCCTCGATCTTCTTTGTAATCCATCATTTTTCTCTCTGAATTTATTTGCAAGTAGTTCAGTATCAACTGTTAATATTTTGATCTGCCTTTTAACATGATTCCTTGATGCTTAAAATTCCTCTCTTCCTTAGTGAAGTTAGTTTCTGGGCTTATTTTATTTTACTTCATCTTATTTTTTTGCTTGCTGAATTTTATTCTATTACATAGCTGTTGTACAAGGCATATTCTGGTTTTCGTTGTTTTGATTAGCCTACATTGAATTTGGTTGTGCTTAGGTTTTTAAAACTGGAGGATAGAAAACGGGCACTTGTTAGCCGGTTGCTTCAGTATGCCCTTGTACATGAAGTATTGGGAATTCCATTTGATGAGATATTCATAAAGCGAACAGTTGAAGGCAAGCCATATCTGGTACGACTAGAATTGTGACTCTGATCTTGTTCAGTGAATGGTATATGCTTGGTGAAATGTTTAGTGAGACAGTGAGAGCAGTAGTAACTCTGACATTTTTTTTTTGGGTCTGATTCAAACTCTTGGCTTTATTTAATTCTGCACATATAGCTATGTTAATCGGGATTTCACTATGAATTAAAATGAGGGCAATATATATGATGCTGGAAAGGTATGAATCAGATAGAGTAAAATAGGTCGACTGGTTTTCAATGTGAAAATTACATCTAACATACGATTAAATCTATCAGTTCCTTTGGATTGAAGGGATTTATTGAGGAGCTTGGGTTTGAGGACACTTGGAATTCTCTTGACTATATAATGAAAAGTTCGTATTCATTGTGCATTCATTAGTAGTGATAATTTCATTGTAACCCCTTGCCCAGAGTGTGACACTATCAAGCCTTATGTTGACTGTTGTTTGGACCATCTAGACCTTTATGGTATCTCAGGCCTGGTGGGAATAAAACATACCATTAAAGGTGAGGTTGCTGCATTCATTCACTTCATTGTAGGTTGCAGGTTTGGTGAGCTTCTTGAGCTCAAGGGCTTCATAGTGGAAGTGGAATGTGAAAATTGACTGCTTTTATTATTTTTTTTCCTATGTGATGGTGTGTGGTGGCCATTTCTTTTAATGTTTGAGATTTGGGCTTTATCCTTAGAATGAACATCCCATTTTTGTGGAGCTTAAGGGCAGCTAAACCCATATTTAATCACCTTGAAAAATGGCAAGAATACAGGGCTGAGTTGTTTGTCTAGAACCAAATTCCTTCTGCATTATCTTGTGTTTCTGTTTTCACTCCTTTTTTCATGAGAAATAGTAATTGTTGTTTTCACTGCTCATTATGGTTGTTTTTTTCAATCTAGTACCCTGCCCTTTGTTCCTGACCCCTTTTTCTATCTATTTGGGTCCTCTCTCTTTTTTGTTCTCTTTCTAATGTATACGTGCTTTATTAATCAAATGGGTGGAAAATGGAAGGAAACAGGAAAACAGCTAGGTTTAGGTTTGGATAGATCGGACATGACAGGCTGAAATGTTGATTTCCAGAGAAGAAAAAGAGAAATTTAGCTTCTAGGCTTTTAGTTTATAAAAGGGGAGTTTATTCTCAAGTGATGGATATGGGTAAAAAAAGTGGTAAAAGAATCACCAAAGCTGTCTCACTTCTCTCCCTAAATTATAATTAAGAGCTCACCAATGCTAAAGCAAGGGTTCAGTGGTGAATTGCCATCAAGGTTGAGCATGATGTCACACAGCAAAAACTGCATAACTTACAAGAAAAAAGAAAAGATAAAAACCTTGCTATTATTCTTCCCTAATATGTAGAAGAATAATAAATAGGTCTAGTTTAGCATAACTTAGAACTACTAATTTTCATTTTAAACTTGTATGATGTCCATATTTTTGGTTATTACTATCTCATCTGAGTTAAGATATTGAGAAATAAAAATGTATCACCATGAGTAGTTGAATGGTTTGAAACATAGATCCACTAGATTGATTTGCAATTTTGCATCATCAGTGATTATAACTTTTTTTGACAATATTGATGCTATTCTCATTTACAGGAGTATAATAAACAGAACTTGGAATTTCCTAATTTCAATTTCAATGCATCCCATCATGGAGATTATGTTGCGATAGCATCTGAACCATTATGCCTGGTAGGGTTAGATATTGTTTCTCTTTTGATTCCCAAACAGGAAACAACTCATGATTTCATTGGGAACTTCTCATCATACCTCACAGGATTAGAGTGGGAAAATATTATCAAAGCAGGCACTTCTGATGATATTTTGGGTCAGTTTTACAGGTAAGTTTGTACTTCCCTTCACATGATTATCTAGGGGGAATGAGTTGTTTGGTTTCAAGAATTTCCTTAATCATTTACTGCAATGTATTTCTTAAATGCAATACAGCATGAAACCCAGTTGCTTGTTAACCTGTAGTGATGATTTGCAATTGTAGGTGTTGTATAAAATATAACTTTTTTTACTTTGTAAGTTCATATTTTTGTTTTGGATTGCCTATAATATTTTTTCAAATTTTTTTGATTAAATATTAGTTCTTTCCACAAACACAAAGCATCTAACTTAGTAAGACACAATACTTTTTGCCACTATCTTGTTTTGAGGTAGAGTCTACGTACATAATTTCTACAAGCATGGATGGATGTAACCACACAGCACAAGTATGTGCATACATACATGCACAGACATATGCATGCAACTGTCAACTATTGCTTTTATAATTTTCTTTTCTATTATTTTCTGGTTGGTTCTATCAGAATATATATATTTTTTTAAATCAATGTCTTACAATCATGGCCAAATATATCCTTTAACTTAAGTGTATATGGTTTATTTTTGTGTATAAATGGCTTGCGGTGGCAGTATTGGTTTGTTGTTCTGTATTATAGTGGGATGCCTTTTGTGTTTGTTTTTGTTTTTTTTTTTGTGCTCCCTTTCTCCAATATGTCATGTGTGCACATGTTGCATTGGGAACAGAAACAAATTAATAGAATGATCTTGTCATATGAGCACAAAACATTACAAAGATGTATTTTTGTCTTATTAGAATGCTATGATATATATAATAATGATTTAGGCTATTTTCTAGATACTGGTGCCTGAAGGAGGCATTTGTCAAAGCCATTGGTGCTGGAATGGGGTATGGGTTGGACAAATTGGAATTTCACCATAATAACTGGACCAACATATCTATCCATGTTGATGGGGATGAATTGAAACAATGGAGGTTTTCCATTTCAGAGCTGGGCAAAAAGCACTGGGTAAGTTGTTTACTAATATTGCTTTCCTTTGTAAATTTCCTCCTTTCATTTTCCTTAAAAGTTAGGTATTTCTGCTGCATCAGCACAGTCAAATGCACAGAATCAGTTCTTTTCTTGCCTTTAAGAGTGTAATGGACCATTTAATGCCACTTAGTAGATGCTCTGGAAAAGTTGATTTTTTTTGATAGGTAACTATAAAGAACTTTTATTAAAATGAGACAAAGAGATATATACAACTTTACAGGCATCCCTTAGAGAGGAGCGAGCTGCCACCTCTCAAAAGGAATACAAATTATTTTACAATTGTGCCCAATACAACGGTCCCCTACCAAATCCTTGTTTGGCTAGGGTACCAGCCAACCCATTAGACAGCCTTTGAACCCATTGAATCTGAATGGACATGTTGCTAGTTAACCACTTGAACTTCTTGATTTCATCCCCTTATAGATTCACCCATCTCTGGATTCCTTAACCATTCTACCACCAACTTAGAATCCCCTTCAATGACTAGCTTGTCAATGTTCAGATCTGTTGCTAACTGCACCCCTTGAATTACAGAAAACATTTCAGCCCTAGAGGAGTCTCCTTGATGGGAATCAATCTCTTTCTCTTTTCTCTTTCTTCCCTCTCTATTTTTCTCTCTTTCTATCTTGTGGTAATTTATTCTAGCTTTGCTGCATCACTCCTATACCAATTGGTCTTGAATACAAGGTTGTGATATTGTCATCTTCATTTCTAAAAACTCCCCCTATTCTAAAAGGTCCCGGATTGCCTTAGTTTAATGAAGCCATCTATAGGAGGTAGCCACTGTCTTGATAATCTCTTTTCTTTTTGAACTTCTTGCCACCTCCCCTCAGTTTCTCTAAATGTCATCATAAGAGAAGGAAGGAAAACTCTTTATTGTTTTATCCCAAACCCTAGTCATTATTCATTCCTTCCCCGCTTCCTTGCTTCTTTCCTTCTCTAAGAACACTCTTGCATTCCTTCCCTCCCAAACGGTTCATACTAATGATGCCCTTGTGCATCTCCACAAGATTCTTCATCTTTTTCATGGCTAAGTGAAAAAAGATGGATTAGACAGCGTACTCATCTCCACCAGCATGGTCCACCTGTACATCTCCACAAGATTCTTTCCCTCTTCCTTGTGCATCTCCGTAAGATTTTTTTGATAGGTACATCTCCATAAGATTTTTTTGATAGGTACATCTCCATAAGATTTTTCCCCTTTTCTTTCTCTAAGATCACTCTTGCATTTGTTGTAAGGGTTAGAGATCAAATTAAACATGGCCGAACTAGATCTAGTTGCTGGCTGAATTTTAAAAGTATTTTTAACTGAACCCGGGAACCAATTTTTTTGGTAATTTGAAATCTGAAATTTCAGGATCGATCTTGCATTGAACTAGACCAGCTTTGAAACCCAAATTAGAATCTGATCATACCTCATACGAAGTCCACAAAAGCAACTCCAAAAGTTGTAGTTCACACCCAGTGTCAAACCCAAACCGGCCTCCAATTGAAGATGGCGCAGTTGCAAGAGTGAAGATGATTCAACAATGCCTTTTCTACAAAGTCAGTCTCAAAACTAACTTGGATTTGTTGTAGTAGCGTGAGCCTGAGTGTGTATGATGTTCTTCCCAAAACACAGTAGAGGGTTGATGAATTTCATCTCCCATCACAGCTGGTTCAAATTAGGGTTTGTTGGATGCAAGAGAGAAGAGAAGAGAGCAAGGGGATGTAGAGAATAGAGTGAATTGTCCCTCCCCTCTTAGTCCCTTATATAGAGCACTCTCCTAATCCTATTAGGAGCTGATCCAAAAAATCATTTGGATCAAGACTTCATCTTCAATTAGATAAGCATAATCTTCTTAATAGAACGAGTGCTCCGTACCTAGATCCATACCCATTTTCGATCTAAGTCACATGACAACTTAAGTTGTCATGTGATCACTTAACTAATCACATAGGCAATGGGCTTTAGGCCATTTTTTTACTGGCTCACTAACTTAGATTGCAAGGCTACATAGGCCTGATCATTATATGGCATGCGACCCACAAAGGTCTCACATAAGTCCACAAGGGTTCGACCCCACACTTGGAAAGGGGTAGTGAACCCCTGATCCAATCAACTTGGGCTTAATTTGGGCCCAACATTTAAACATAAATGATCATTCGATTCAACCACCCTATGAAGATCCAAGGATAATACTAAGGATAATAGACTTATATAAGGTAAATCCCATCAGGTAATTAGCCTTGTAATGGTCTCTTGCTCTTAACCTCTTGGCCCAAAATCATCAAAATCATCATAGGAAAGGACCTCTCCCCTGACTACAAAGTGTAGTGTCACACTCTTCACTCAAATGGATCTTGAGATTAAAACTTTTTGCAAATATTTTTTTTCATAAAATAGTGATATAACATATACATACATTTTGTATATCGGATTCAAATACAACTGAAATCCACTGCTGTCAGTTTAGGTTTCCATTAGAGAGAGTGTAAATCCTGATATTCACTTTATCTAACAAAGGGGCCGATCCTATCACTATAATCACCCCACTCAGACAATTTCCCAAACTGCCCCAACATGCCTAGATATTTGACCCTTGATGGATCTCATTGGTTGGCATATCAAAAGTAGTTCAGTCCAAGACTTAGTGTAGTATCATAATCAAATATGGGGTTAAGTGCAACTTTCTAGTTTTGCCCATCTTTCTCTAAGGTCTAGGGCATACTTGCAAACATAGTTGTCAAGGCGACAAGGCGCCCTTTGAGGCTCGCCTCGCCTAATCACCAAGTAGTTTTCTACTTCCTATTATAAAATACATTTTTATTCATTCTTTTTTTTTGATTTTATAATTATAAAATAGACATGATTAAACTAAAATAATCATTTTGTGTGTTTATATACTAATTTTTTTTTTATTATTTTCTTATTTATTAGGGTTTAATCAACACAAACATTGCTAAATGCTGTATTTGAACCCTCAAAGACTTAAAAACTGAACCAATAAGTAAGGAAGAACTTAAAATTTTATCTAATCATCACATTTTCCTCTTCCATATATTCTTCTTCTTCTACTACTACTACTACTACTACTACTACTGCCAAGTACCAATACTTTTTATTTTCTTATTTTCCTATAACAAAAGTAAGGGTTCAACCCCTATATTTTTGAATTTTATTTTCCTTCTTTCTTTTCTTCTAACAAGTATGTTGATTTTCTATACTTTAATATGAAATTTATACTTTTCTTATGAAAATCATGAATAATTATTAAAGAAATATGGTTATGGTACCTAGGGAACTACCCTAGGATCTATGTTTTTAACATAAAAAAATCCATCGCCTAGGTGCCAGCCTAGGTGACTAGGTAACCCCCAGTCACCTAGCCTCGCCTTGGCGCCTTGAAAATTATGATTGGAAATTGGTCCAAGTTCAGAGTGCCTTCCAAACACCCATTGACTAATTTAGGGGTCTAACTCTAGCAATTGAGACAAGATGCTCCACCAATTCGGCAACACAATTGTGTTAGCCTTGTTAGAATAAACTCACCAAGTCTATCCAATGGCTGAGAACATTCTAAACTAACATGGGTTGCATAAGTTTCTAGTTTAAGTAGTAATTCACAGGAGCATACCAATTTGAACATAAAACAATAATGTGCTTATTCTATTCATTCATAAATGTTTATGTATAGCAATCTGATTTGAACTAAGGGAATACACTGTCTAACAACATTCCTTTCCTCCCAAAAACTCCATATCAATGCTGCCCTTTTGCACCTTAAAAGATTCTTCCCCTCTTCCTTGGTCAAGCAAAAAAGGACGGATTGGACAACCTATTTATCTCCACCAACATGGTCCACTTGCACCTAAAGAAAGCAAAGAACCACTCCCAAAGACAAGAAACAAATGGACAAAAGTTAGTTGGTGGTAACAAGTCTCACCATTAGTTTCATAGAGAATGTACTAGTTAAGGGAAAAGCAGACATTAGGTCTCCTCTTTTGCAAGATGTCTATAGTGTTAATCTTTCCATGAAAGACTTCCTAACAAAAAAGCTCTTTTTTTTTGGGGGGGGGGGGAGGGGTGATTTGCTTATACCAAATTTCTTTAATAGGGAATGAAGGCTGAGAAGCATGAGAAGAGCAAAGAGATTTGAAAAAGATGCACAAGTGACCTTGGGTCTAGGGGTCTAGACATACTTGTCAGGTTTATAAGGATCCAACTAAATCCTATCAAGAATTTGTAGAAGCCCAATTATTGATTTAGATTCACCCTCCTTCAAACCCCTTCTAAAACCAAGATCCCAATTAAAACCATTTGGAGGTAGTGGGGATGACAAAAACTTCAAAATTGGCTCCTTTTTATACATGAAAATAGAAAACAAGGAAAAAGGTCCTTAACAATTGAGTTACCCACCTAAAGATCTTCCCAAAACGATATTTTATTCCTAGAGAACACATCATACTTGACAAAGTTTAGAAACTGAGGAAGGATGCCATGAATGACTTTCCTAGGTGGTGATGCCAAAGTTGCCTGAAGGGAAACACCAACATCCCAATCATTGTTCTAACTTCGAAGATCCATGAATGCTTGTCACCACTCTATGCCATAGCTTCTCCCTCTTAATAGGCCATTTCCACAATCATTTCCCTAGTAAAGTTACATTCCTCTTCCCCACATTCCCAATCTCCATGCCTTCTTGCTCCTTTATTCTACACACTATCTCCCAATTTACCAAGTGGGGTCCTTACCATTCCTTGACTGTCATAAAAAGTCCCACATAATTTTCTCTATTTTAGTTTTGAAGAGCAACTTGCAAATATTTTCGTGAAGGGCATACATCACTTGCGATACAATGATTTTTGTGACAAGTTGGGCATATGATTGACATCTATGTCCAAACTTGAGAGGGAGTGGTAAAGCTGTTAAGAATTTGTAATTATAGTGCTACAAGGGCACTATTGTCTTTTTTCTATATTATTTTTATTATTGTTTGGGACACCCTACTATAAATAGAAAGGTTGGTGCTACCAGCCAGAACTTTTGCCTCTCAATCTCTCTTCTCTCTCATATTCTTCTCTCTCCTCTCTTCGCTCTTGTCTTCTACCTTTTCTTCTTATTTTTCCTGGATAATAAAACTCATATACAAAATAGCCATGTCGTCTCAGGTCTGAGGATCATCTACACAAATAGAAACAATCATTGACTAATGAAACTCCACGTGATTGTTCTCTTAATGGGCCAGGTTCAGTGAACTTGTTCTCTAACAAGCACTCATATATTTGCTCTAGTGTTTCCACACAAGTGATTTGAGATTCATCACCCTATTAAGGCAAGCCTAATATGCTAGTCTATCTGGATCATCAAAGTCTTCTTGATGATCCTCTGAGTAGGAATTGTTTAAGGATTATGTACCAAGAAGAGAATATCTCAAATTCTTAACATACTTAAGAATTTAGAGAAGGGATACGTTCTGGTGGATTGGTCTTTCCTCCTTGAAATCCTATAGAAGATTGGGTTAGGTTATAGGTGGACGATGTGGATTGGAGGGTGCTTAAGTAAAATAGAGAAGGGAAGGATTTAGAGAAGGCATACGTTCTGGTGGATTGGTCTTTCCTCCTTGAAATCCTATAGAAGATTGGGTTAGGTTATAGGTGGACGATGTGGATTGGAGGGTGCTTAAGTTCAATGAATTATTCAACTTTGATAGGTTGATCAAGAGAGGTTACTTAGAGAATAGGGTAAGATCCGTTATCCCTTTTCCTTTTCACTTTAGTAGCAGATGTCTTAAGCAAGATGATTGTCAAGGTTGATTAGGAGAGGTTGCTTAGAGGTTGGAGGGTAGGAAGAAATGAGGTGATAGTCACCCACTTGTAGTTTGCAAATGATATAATCGTGCTCTGTAAAGGAGGTAATCTAGATGACTTGAGGTTGATGAATTTAAAGGAAATCATTGCTACTTTCAAATCTATTTCCAATCTGAGGGTGAATTTGGGGAAATATTTGTATGGCGGAGATAAATGTGTTGGAGGAAGAATTAAGAATGTTGGCAAAGATACTAGGGTGTGAGGTGAGGAGTTTTCCTTTAGATTATCTTGGTCTTTGTTAGGGGGAAACCCAAGGACAAAAGATTTTTGGAAGTCGGTAGTAGAAAGATCCACTATGGAAAAGAAATTACGTCTTAGTGGGTGGAAGAATAACTTTGATTAGTGAAACTTTAGCTAACCTACCTATTTACTTACCTTTCCACCTTTAGGATTTCGTCTAGAGTTGTGGGTCAACTAGAGAAGATCATGAGGGATTTCCTTTGAACCTGGGATGAGAAGAGGGACCATTTGGTGAAGTGGGAGCAAGTTAGGAAACCTAAGGAGCAGGGTGGGCTTGGAGTAGGGAACCTAATTTGTAGGAGTACAACATTGTTAGGGAAATGGTTATGGAGGTTTCCTTTGGAAAATGATAGACTTTGGCCTAAGGTAATTGCAAGCATTCACATGACACTGAATAATGGATGGGATGCAAAAGTAGCCTCTTCTTCTACATCACTCTCCTTGGAAATCAATACTGGTGGTGTAACCAACTTTTATTGATTTCGCTAGATACGATGTGGGATGTGGACCCTAAGTATTGTTTTGGGAAGACCTCTGGTTGGCTGAAAGCCCCCTTCAGTTTGTTTTTCCTAGCGTTTACTCATTGTCTAACTATAAACAACTTGTCTTGAGATTTGTTACCTTTTCTCCTTTAGAGATATACTGGGACTTTGGGTTTAAAAGGGGCTTGAGGGATGGTAAGTGTGAGGCACTTATCCAATTGTTGGACAAACTTCAATTAACTTTCCTGGATCAGTCAGTGGAGGACACTAGAGTGTGGTCTTGTACTCCTAATGGGGTTTTTACTTGTGTTTCCTTTTTCAATGTCCTCCTTGTAGTCCAACATGTCGGGAGAGAATTTTCTTGTGAAAGAGATTTGGAGCATGCCTATCCTACCTAAAATTCAGGTATTGTGTTGGGAAGTCTTTCTTGGAAAGGTAAATACTTGTGATATGCTTTAGAAAAGAAGGCAAAATAATTGTCTATCACCTCATGTGCTTCCTTTGCCTTGCAAGTGGTGAATCCTTATCTCATTTATTGCTTTCTTGCTCTTTTGTACTTGGCGTTTTTATTGTTCTCTTTTCTGTTGTAAGTGGACCTCTCCGCAGGATGTAGTGAGCCTTTTTAGCCAAAGTTTCCTAAGACAACCAAGAAAGAGGGTAAGAATCATGTAGAAAGCAATTCGGGCTGCAGTAGTGTGGACTGTTTGGGAAGAAAGAAATGGGTGGATCTTTAATGAGAAAAGTAGATTGAAAGAGGAAGTTTGTGAAGTTATAAAAATCAGAGCTGCACACTAGCTAAAGACACTTGATATTTTCAAAGACTTTTCAGTGAATGATATCCTAAGGGCACGGACCGAAGTGGCATTTTCTTCTAAAGGGAAAAGGTGGTTATGGAGTGGTTACCCCTGCAGCTAATAAAGTAAATCTAAATTTTGATGGAAACTCCATGGGAAGCATTGGAATGGCAGGTATTGAAGGAGTATTTAGTGATTGTACAGGGAAAGTGTTGGCTATGTTTTTAGGACCTTTGGGGTTTGGAGATTCACTAAAATCTGAACTGATGGTTACCTATAAAAAAAAAAGCCGAACTGATGACATTATTGCAAGGCTTAAGACTTGCTAAACAAGACACTTGGAAGTAGAGGGAGACTCAAAACTGATCATTTCTTGGGCCAGGAATAAATAACTTGTGCCATGAATCTGTAGGCATGAGTTTAGGGAAATAGAGAGCATCACATGGGAGCTGAACATTACTTTCAATTGGGCAAGAAAGACTGTTGTTTTGGGTGCTATTGTAACCTTTATAACTTTGTTGGGGATTGGAACTGTCTCTTAGGGGTGGCTAAACTCCTCATTGTATTAACCAGATTCATCATCATTTAATGAAGTTCTTAAGTTTCTTGCTAATCTTAAAAAAAAAAAAATAGAGAAGGGAAGAAATTAACATACTTTCTTGACATACATAAGAATATACTTTCTTGACAGCAGAGGAAATGGTTCGGTCGTTACAAGTGGAAGGGAAAAAGTTATGAAGAGATTAGGAGAGGAAAGGGAAGAGGTGGAGAGGGATTTAAAGAAGGGTGTAAGTTTGTTCTATAGAGGATAGCTTGGGAAAGGAGAAGGAAAAGGATGCGTTTAATAATGGAGTGGATGGAAGGGGAGAAAATGAAGTGGGTCAAAAGAACAAAAGTCCACCAAAGGAAAAGGATCTATAGAATGAAACCACTTGATGTAGGAATGGGAGCTGAAAATGAAGAGGAAGTTGCAATTATGCTGGATGAAACACATGAAGTTGGAAGGGCAGTTGATCTAGAAACAATTCTAATATAGAGGTGTTAGTGAGAAAAATGCTGGGCTTATTTTTCTTAGGCTGGAGAGGAATTTGCAAGGAAAGTCTTAAAGGAATTGGAAGAAAATTCTGGTTAGCTTTTGAAGGGTGGAGAGAAGGACAATCAACTTTTGCTGAAGTTTCTATAGTTGTAGAGGTGGAGAAGTAAGACAGATCTCCGAATGAAGCACGATTTGTTCTAGAGTAGGGTATTAATTTGGTAGCAGAGCAAGCGATTGAGAATGATGCCGTCTTAGAGTCAGAAAGGATTAATGATAATCATTTGGAGAGGAGGAATATTGAGGTCCTTCCTAACGCAATTAAAAGATTTCACTGATAAAAAAAGAAATTAAAAGATTTGGACACAAAAAAAGAAAAAAAACCGAACTTTGCCAGTTCTGAAGGTGCTTGCTTGATTGAAGTGGGGTTTATTTGTAGCTGGACTTAACAAGAAGGAAAAGAAGACAAAAAATAGCTTTGAAGAAAAGGAAAGAAGTTATTACTTCAACTGTTGGACACCAAAAAAAAAAACCCCGAACTTTGCCAGTTCTGAAGGTGGTTGCTTGATTGAAGTGGGGTTTTATTTGTAGCTGGACTTAACAAGAAGGAAAAGAAGACAAAAAATATGTAGAGAGCAGTGTTTATACTGATTTTGGGTATGGCTTTGTTGAGTTGAGCTGTTGATAAAAAACTATGTAGAGAGCAGTGTTTATACTGACTTTTATGGTATAATGTCAAAGCTGTGTCTTAGCATTTAGACAAAGGAATAGACAGCCTTTGTGTAACAGATTTCGTTTTGTAATGGTTTCTAATGATAGTTTTGTGGTTACCCTTGTGTAAACCCATCGAGATGATTCGTAGATCGTTTTCCGGATTCCCACCGGGTGGGGATCGGAGATGGGAGGCTAGAAACTGGTCTCGGAGAGGGGGGTTTGATGCGAGGATCAGATCTGATGTTTCTTACAGTAAAGTGTCAGCGGCCGGTGCCTGGCCTGACTTTGGTGCCTCGGAGGTGAGAAAAGTGGAGGATAGGATGATCGTGTTCACAGAAAGTCAAGCAGTTGATGCAAGGAGGGAGTTCTTGCGGAAATGTCTGGTGGGCAGATTCCGATGGGGGGTGGAAGCTAGAGAGGTGGAAGCATGGGCGGCTAGAGTGTGGAGGGGGGGTATGGGGAGTTAGGGTGAAAAAGATGGCAAACGAGTTATTTCTGTTCGTTTGTCCTTCGAGAGTAGAAGTTGAATGGATCTTGCGCCAGGGGTCATGAGAGATGAATCGTAATCCTCTCCTTCTGGATTGGTGGGGTACGAGTGCGGGATGTTTCTACCTGGAGGTGGAAGCTGAGACTGACCAATCGGATTCCGTTTGGGTCAGGGTGTTTGGTCTCCGGCTTCTCCTCTGGTGTCGAAGTGTGATCAAAGCCATTGGAGATGTATGTGGGGGGTTCATTGAAACTGATGATTCATCTTCTGAAGTTACCACCTGCGAATGGGTGAGGATGAAGGTCCGTAGAAGCGAGGTCATTCTGAATAGGGTGGAGGTGGCGGCTGGTGAATCCCTGTTCTCAGTTCAAATATGGCCTGAGCTCTTACCGTCGGTGAGAAGATGGAGAGGGGGAGTGAGGGAAGTTAATTTTCTTCAGGTGCAGGGGAAAGTGAGTTCAATTGTTTTAGAAGCTCAAGCATTGGAAGATGTTGACGATTCCCCTCAGAGGCTGAATCCCTGTACGGAGTCCCTTGCTGCCCCTGGTTCGACCAAGTGTTTTCCGGTGACAGAAGTCAGAGAAGAAGAGGAAAGGGTGTGGGTGTCTCTGAAGCGTCCGATGTTGGATGAGATCAAGGGTCAGGATGGGCTTTCTAGAAAAAGCCCTGATATTGGATTTCGAAAGTCTGATGAAGGGGTGGTTGGGCGGGATTTGGGTTTAAAGGATTTAAAAAATTTAATCAAAGAATGCTTGTTAGAGTTGAACGTGGCTCCCTTAGAGGGTTTTGCGCCGAAGAAGGATATTAATAGTTGTCAGAAAACGACTTTTGAGTCCTTCTCGGGTCAGACGAAATAAACTGGGGGTCAGGAGAACTTATTAGACCTTCAAAACGCCAGCTGTATCCACTTACGCAATGGTAAGGGCCAGGTGAGGGGGCATTCGAGTGGGCCTGGGCCGAAAGCCTTAGTGAGCCTAGACTTAATTTTCGAAGGAATGAAGTCCATAACACTGGCCTTGGGGGGTCCGTTAGAGCCAGCCCTCTTTCTAAGTCGGCGAATGCTGGGCGTAACCAACTGTTACAGGGGAAGAAGCCGAATGGTAAAGGTGGTGTCCAAGAAAATCTGGGTCGTCAACTCAGCATCTGCGGGAAAATCTTTATCTGGAATCACAAGATTTGATGGGGCGGAAATGGAAGAAGACCTGGTGTAAGCTGATCCTATCGTGGTGGTGGAGTCAACTGGTACGGCGGAAGAGAGTGGAGGGGTTTTCTTTCAGAATAGAGATGAGGTAGGGAGGGATGTAGAGGGTGATTCAGTGAAGAATAATGGCAGTGCTGCTCAATCTAATATTGATCAAAGAGTCCCAATGTGTTGCTTCTGGGTAACTCGCAGTCTGATAACTCGTGTTCAGATTGGGTTACTTCTAAGATGTTGGGCTTGGGTAAATTCTTGGGTGTGTCGATGGAGGGGTTGGAAGAGGAAACAATTAAGTTCTTGGAGGGGATTGAACACAGGGTTCTGTTGGAAAGAGGGAAGCTTGCGGCTAAGAGAGGGGGAACAAATTCAAAGAGGAGTAGGGAAGTGATGAGGTTGATCTGGGGGCTGAATGACAAGGTGGGGTCTAGTGAGGGGATGGAAAAGACTTTGAGTTCTGGTTGGAGAGTGGCTGATGTTCTTATGAATCAGATGGATTTGAAATTATTATCTTGGAATGTTAGAGGTTTGTGTTTGGGTAGAAGGCGTGTTGTGGTGTGTGCTTCTTTGAAGAAATTGGAGTCAAAGATAATTATGCTGCAAGAAACTAAATTGGATTACATGGATGCTGCTATTGTCAGAAGTATATGGGGTGAAGGGGATGTTAGGTGGAAAGCTAAATTGGTTATGGGTAGTGCTGGGGGCCTGGTGACTCTTTGGGATCCCACTATTTGCAGTCTTGTTTCTGCTCATGTTGGTAATTTCTCAGTTTCATTGGTGCTGAAGTTTTTTGATAATAAATTAGGTCAGGTTACAAATGTTTATGGTCCTACAGATAGAAGCCGCCGGGGTGATTTTTGGGAGGAATTGGCAGGGTTGAGAGCCAATTTGTCTATTCCTTGGGTGATAGGAGGTGACTTTAATGTTTGCCTCTCTGCCGAAGAAAAGAGTATAAGAGGTAGGAGATCTAGGGAGATGATCCAGTTTGCAGATTTTATTAACGGTTTTGAGCTGGTGGATCTTCCCCTTCAGGGTAGTCGGTTCACTTGGGCAAATAATCAAGATTCCCCTACTCTGGTGAGACTGGATAGGTTCTTGGTTTCTCACAGTTGGGTGTATTTATTCCCTGATTTCAGGCAGGTTTCCCTCCCTAGACCAGTGTCTGATCATTGTCCAATCCAGTTGGTTTGTGGTTTTCGAGGCAAAGTTAAAGCCCCGTTCAAGCTAGAGAACTCTTGGTTGGAAGAGGCAAAGCTTATTCAGATTTTGAAAGATGTGTGGAATGGGCTGCAAGTGGAAGGTTCATCTTCTTATATCTTGCCAAGGAAATTAGGTGCAGTTAAAGAGAAATTAAAGCTTTGGAAAAAGGAGCTCTCCTTGAAGTCAGAAATAGAGAAGTGTGCCCTTTTGAGTACCATTAAGGACATTGATTCTGCTGAAGAGGTGGGCCCCATTTCCGAGGAAAGCAGACTCAAAAGAGCTCAAGCAAAGCTAAGGTATGACAAATTGGCTGTGGAGGATGAGATTAAGTGGAGACAGAGGGCCAAGGTGAAGTGGCTGAAAGAGGGAGATAAAAATACACACTTTATTCATAAGATGGCCAATGCAAGGTTGAGAGCTTCTTCTATTTCCAAGCTGGAATGGGATGGTAAGGTTGGGGTTTCCGATGCATATTAAAGGGGTGGCTACAAGTTTTTATAAAAAGCTTTATTCAGAATCTTGGACTTGTAGACCTTTTCCCAGGAATCTCCCTTTTAAGCAGTTAAGTGAAGATCAAAAGCTGTATATTGAGAGGCCGTTCTCAGAGGAGGAGGTCAAATCTGCTACTTCCTTGATGGTGGCTGATAAGTCTCCTGGCCCGGATGGTCTCACCATTTTGTTCTATACCAAATGCTGGGATACTATTAAGCAATACATTATGAAGCTTTTCAGGCTTTTCATGAAAATGCTTCCCTTCAAAGGAGTTTGAATCCTACTTTCATTACTCTTGTTCCAAAAGTTGAGGGGGCTGTGAATAGGGGGCTGAGGCAGGGAGATCCTCTGTCCCCTCTGCTGTTTATCTGTGTAATGGAAATCCTTACCCTTTTCTGTAAAGGGGTTGCTGAAGATGATAGTTGGGAAGGCTTTGCAATTTGTCAAGGGTGAGAAAAGGTTAATCTTTTTGCTGATGACACATTGTGTTTTATGGATGCTTTCCCATCCCAGTTGGATCTCATGCTTGGTGTTTTAATTTGGTTTGAAGTGGTGTCTGGGCTTAAGGTGAACTTGCACAAAAGTTCTATCATTCCGGTGGGGCAGGTTTATAATTTAGAGGAGTGTGCTGATGTCTTGGCCTGTAAGACTGATTTTCTTCCTGTGAAGTACTTGGGTCTCCCTTTGGGGGCAAATTGGCTCTCTCCCTCGATTTGGGATCTAGTCATTGAGAGAATGGAGAGGAAATTATCTTCTTGGAAGGCGAAGTACCTCTCTTTTGGAGGGAGGGTAACCTTGATCAAAAGGACTCTCTCTAATTTGCCAACTTATTTCTTATCCCTAATTCCTATCCCTGTTGGTGTGGCTAAGAGATTGGAACAGCTTCAGAGGAATTTCCTTTGGAAAGGCTGGGAGGAGGACAGCAAGGTTCATCTAGTTAACTGGGACCAAGTCTGTCTCCCTAAGGAATCAGGTGGTCTTGGAATAAGGAAGGTAAAGAGTTTCAACACTGCCCTTTTGTGCAAGTGGATCTGGAGATTCTCGGCTGAGAGAAATGCTTGGTGGAGATCTCTTATTGCTGCCAAGTATGGGAGTGAATGGGGAGACTGGAGAACTAGAGACCCCCCCAAGTTGGGGTAATTCTCTGTGTAAAGGAATTATGAGATTTTTTCCTATTTTCGGAGAAGGGATTTCTGTGAAAGATGGTAAAGGTGATAGAACAAAATTTTGGAGTGATGAATGGTGTTCAGAAGGCCCTCTTGCTGTTTCTTTCCCTCACATATTCAGTTGTGCAGTGAATCATGAGGCTACTGTGGCTGACTACTTCTTTCTGGAGGAGATCTCAGTTGCTTGGTCCTCTCTTTTAAGGAGGAACTTGTTTGATTGGGAGTTGGAAGAATTCTTGGAGCTGCTGAAGACCCTCTTTAGCCAGAAGATTGATGGATTGGGAGAGGATGAGTGGTGCTGGAAGTGGAAGCCGGATGGGATCTTTACTGTGAGGTCCATGGCTGATAAATTATGTAGTGAGGGGCATGCTGATTTCCCAGCTACTCTGATTTGGAATCCGATGAGCCCTTCTAAAGCTAACTTTCTAGTGTGGACGATGGCTCTGGACAAGTGTCTTTCAAGATCAAATCTGCTGAGAAGAGGCATTCCAATTATGGATCCAAATTGTGTTCTTTGTGGGAAGGATGCAGAAACTACAGATCACTTATGTCTTCATTGTCCGTTCTCTCTTCAGATCTGGATGCATTTTTTCCAAGCTTTGGGTGCTAAGTGTGTCATGCCGAGATCAGTCAAGGACCTCCTCTGTTGTTGGAAGCTGAAGGGTCTGAATAAGAAGGGAAGACTTATGTGGAATACAATCCCAGCTGCTGTGTTGTGGTCCATTTGGACTGAAAGAAATGGTGGAATTTTCTGTAATAGGTCAAAGGATTTGGATGATGTAATTCAGAAAGCTGTGGGTAAGCTGATTTCTTGGATTTTCATTTCTGGGGAGTTCAGGAATAATCTTGTTCCTGGTGGAAGTTGTAATCTCGGCTGCTTTTTAGACAGCCTTTTTGGGTCTGAATTGCAGTTTGTTTGTGTCGAATAAATTTACTCTTTTCCAAAAAAGAGAAGACAAAAAATAGCTTTGGAGAAAAGGAAAGAGGTTATTACTTCATCTGTTGGAGATTTGGAGTGAGTGTGTTAGGTTTCTTATATTTGTGAAGGGGGCTATGTTTGAGTGGATTTCTAGGTTTGGTTCTTGGGAAGGTGAGATAGGGAGTTAAGTTAGGGGTTTAAGGTTGTGTTCTGGTTTGTATACTTTTGGGTGTTCATTTGTGGCTGGTGGTTTTCTTGTATAAGATTAGGGATGTTTCTTAAAAAGAAGAGAAAAATAAGGGGGTTCTGTTTTGTTTCCAAAAAATATTTCTTAAAAAAAATAAGAAAATAAAAATACATGAGTAAGAGGATGACTTGGACTGTGTTTAAGGGGGCGGACACCCTGTTTCAGGCCAATAAAAAGGTTGAGTGCAGAAAAACGAAGAAAAATAAGGGGACAGAGCCCTTGTTTTGTTCCAAATAAATATTATTAAAAAATAGTGCAAAAATACAGGAAAAAATTTAGAAAGTTGGGGGTGCAGTCCTGTTTAAAAGTATTTAAAAAAAGGAGTGACAGGAGTAATAGGACCATTTGAAGGAGGAGGAGGAGGTGGCGGTGGAGCCCCTGTTTTGTTCCGAAAAATGTTTCTTAAAAAATGTAAGAAAAAAAAACAAGAGCACAGAATGACTTAGACTGTTTAAGAAGAAGAAGAGGCTTACCTGGAGGTCCTGGACAACTTTGACTGAAACAGTGGAAACTTCTGTCATCGGAAATATGAAAACCAACCAATAAAATGATATAATATATGTGGGCATTTGCAATATGAGAACCATCTCGACTTTGGGCAGGGCGACCTCTAAAAATCGCCTAGTCGCCTAGGCGGCGCTTTGACAATTATGATACAAATCTTTCCCTCCTTCGTGGTCTCAAAAGCTTCCCCCTCCAAACCTCCTTCAGCAGTTTGACTATCAAGATCATCTTCAATCTCCTTTGGAAAAGCTTATTGATTCTGATTAAATAAAATTCCTTTATTCATCCCCTCTTAATTTACCTTTGTCTTTCACTTTCTTCCTGTTATAAATCCTCTTATATAGTTATATTTATTATGTGAACCTACTCCACAAATGCCTGCCTTCAATCAGGAAAAAATCTTCGTCACATGAACCAATTGACCAATCTTTGGACCCTTCAACCTTTTGACTCAAAGGGATTTTGTTTTTATTTCACTTTCTTTTAACAAATTGATCTTACCTACCTCCAACTCCAACCTCTTCCTTCTCAAATCTCTTCCTAGTCTTCCTACTATAATTTCAACACGGTTTCCTGTGTCAAAAACTTCCACACCCTTGCTTGCCTCGGACATCATAGAAATAGAACATCCCATCCTAGAAAATCTTGATCTTCCTAGGTTTTTTTTTTTTTTTTTTTTTTTTTTTTTTTTTTTTTTTTTGGTTTCACTCCAATAAGTTTCATAGCTGCTGAGTGAAGATCACCCAAAAAATAGCCTCTGAGCATCCACACAAATCGATGTAATGGATTCAAAAGTTCCTTATTTCCACATGGAATGGTAGACCAAATACTCTTACATTCACACCAGACTAAAGATTTGCCTTCTTTAAATTTGAGTTTGGTCACCATTTAGCAATCATAAAATAGTTTTCAAGGCGTCTAGGCAAATCTAGGTGACACTAGGGTGCCTAGCCGCATAGTTGCCCAGGCGATAAAAAATTTATAATATAAAAAACTAACTTTTGGTTAGTTCCCTAGTTTTATATACTATTCAGCATGTATGTTAATTGAAAAAATAACAATTCTCTTTATTAAGAACATTAAGTTTCCTCTAAAAATGTGGCAAATCATCACACCTAAGAGTTAAAAATCTTATACATATATTAATTTCATCATTTTCAAAAATAATACTACCATAATAAGTATTTAATAGAGCAATTTCATATTAATTAGCAACTAAAGAAGGTTATTAACTTTATATGATAAATATTCAAGATGGAAAGTAAAATAGAAAAAACAAGGATGGAGTTTCTGTTTTATTTAATTAAAGAGAGAGAGAGAGAATAGAAAAAAGAAAACCTCTTTATAGTTCTATTTAATTCTTTCTTTCCTTCTTTCCTTCTTTCTTTCTTTCTTTCCTCAAAATCCTTTGATATTTTAAATTTCAATAGTAAAACATTAAATCAAAGTATAATTGATATATAATAATAATAATAATAATAATAATAATAATAATAATAATAATAATAATAATAATAATAATAATAAAATGTATTTTTTTATATCTTTTGAAGGGCTACACAACTGGGGGTAGACCTTCCCCCATCCATAACCCCCCAACCCAGGTGTTGGTGGGATTTGATCCCAAGTCTTTGCTACGACCAGCAGGAGATCTTACCAACCAGCTGGTTGGCATCTTGCACATATAATAAAATGTACTAACACATATATTAATATGATACAACAATATAAATGATATTATAAAAGGCACCTGCCTTGTCATTTTTGTCGCCTAGGCGTACGCCTAATTGCTAAAAGCCAAGGCATTTGGGCAAGGTGCCCAACCAAGGGCACCTAGTTGCCTGGGTGACACCTTGACAACTGACATAAACTTACTGGGTGGGGTTTGGAGAGTCATCGTAGCCATCCCTGGGTTGTCTTTCACTGGATCAAGCAAAGCTTTGTGCTTGTGAACAAGTTTGATAGTCGTCATTCCTTTTAGCTTCAAGCTCTTTAAAATGATATTTGCAATATCATACCAGTCTTTTACTTGATATTTTGCCTTGACCTCCAGTTTGGTTTCCCAGTTCTCCTTGCTTTGACGGATTACCAACTTACAGTGAACATTATAACCCACCAAGGTCAAAAGCCTTGATGTATCTTGCATCTTTATCCATAGACGTTTTTTGCAAAGCTTCACCTTCTTTAGATGTTGTTCAAGATTCTTCTAATGAACACAAATACTCCTAGAGCAACCTTGAGAGCCTTTCCCAACATTCACTCTTTCTTCCCTCAGGAAACCACATGACCTCTTTTCTTCCATTTCCCAAGTGTTCATAAGGTGTTCTAAATCTTTGGCATTTGTTTTTCTTTCTACAAAGGATCTTCTATCTCCTTCATCTAGAGAATTTTTCAAACCCAACTCCTTCCTGCTAGTGATAGCTCCATCAGTAAAAATCCTTAAATCATCTAATAGCCTCCCCCTATCAAAAGCACTTTCACCATCTTCATTTCTCTAACCTTCAAGGTATTCAATCTTTTCACTCTGATCTCCTTGACTAGCAAATTTTTGCTTCAGTCTTTAGCAATCTTCTCCAACTAGAAATGGGCACCAATTCCTTGTTCTTCATTTATGTTTATCCTTGTCCTTGTAAAATTTGCTGATTTGTTCACTATTCATCCTCCAACTCCTTTTTCCTGAGTATACTTATGGAAATGGTTCTTTAGTCCGATGTTCTTCCTCCCCCTATCTTATTCCTCTTCGAGTTTGTTAGAGTCCAGGGAGGAAATGTTGACTCTTGGGGAGGAGTTACAAGTTTACCATTGGAGAAAGGTTTAAAGTATCAGAAACGCTAAGTGCATTGGAAAGACAAATTTAAGGAACGTATCGGGATATGCATGGATACAGACAAAAAATTAAGATATGCGTGGAAACACATGAAAACATTATAGGTACTATAATAAATCATAAATATACATCAATAACATTAAATATAGGGCCTAAATGAGCTATATATACATATAAATCACATCCTTTAGTGATTTTTATGAAAAAAAGGTCATAATCAACATACGGAAACATAAGGGTATTCTCTAATAAGGTTGTAACTACAAAATATAAGCTTAATAATTATTTAATGAAATATTTTTTATAATTGTTTAAATAACTATTTATTTCTTATTTAAACAATTATTTTATTTTTTATTACAAAAATTAAAAAACAAAATGTAACAAAAAAAATAATTTTATGGATGTGGTAGATCATCCATAGATTTACAACATGGTAAATGGTTAGATCACACCAAAAATAAAAAAAAAACATTACAAAAAATAAAAAATAAATATTTTAAAATAAATTTCAATAGATCTATGAATTAAAAATTGGAAAAATTATTTTAATATTACAAAAAGTTTAAAAAATAAATATTTTTAGTTTTACAAAAAATAAATATTTTTTCATACTAAAAAAATAAATGTTTTTATTCAAAAAATAAAAAAAAAATAAAAAATGAATATTTTAGAAATCTTAATAGATCTATGGATATGGTAGATCACTCATGGATCTATAACACAATTATTCTTCATGGGAAAATCTTGAGTTTTGGAGGTTGTTTTTGGGTTTTTTTTTTAAAGATTTTACAATCCAAAAATGTGTTGGAATGATTTGGTGAGTTTAGGAGAGAAAGAAGGCTTTTGGAGAGTTAAAAGCCTTTTTTCTCAAAAAATTGTAATTCGTTTTTTGCATACAAGAAATCGTAATGTATCGGTCGATACACCTCGATACAGTCCCAATACACCCTGATACGATCACAATACAGGGTCGACATGGCGATAAAACATGATAAAAATGATTTTGTAGCGTTTACCGTGCTGATCCCTTAAAGATACGATATGTATCGGCCGATACGTTGCGAAATTTTGAACCTTGCATTGGAGGAAGCACAATGTTTCTGATGTTGCCTACACCGAAAATGTCGATTATCCATTTCGACTTTATAAGTGTTGAGAGGTTGGAGGCTTGATATTAAGGGAAAAGTTGTCTTATTTGTTTTATACAAATAAGGGATTAAACTGTAACTTTAGCTTTATTACATTAGTATAAATCTAAATTACATAATCACCATCATCTAATCCTTGTTCCAACTATATGTGGTCTGCTACATGAATCCTGTTTTCCCATTTTGATTCATTGTTAAAGTATGAGTCCTTGAATCATTTCTTGCTACTTCGAACCATGTTTTTTTTGGTTTTCCACTAGCTTTCTTGGTCCCTTCTACTTGTAATACATCACTTCTTTTTATAGTTTTAGTAGATGGCCTTCTCTATGTGTGACCAAACTATCATAGTCTACTTTCTATCATTTTTTCACCTGTTGGAGCTACTCCTAGGTTCCATCAACATTTGCATTTCAGCAGTACTCATTTTTTGAGCATGCTTCTTAATTTCCCAATACTCTCCTCCATGCAACATTACTGATCTTACATCCATTTTATAAAATTTCTTTTTAGCTTAAGTGGTATCCACCTATAACATAAGACTCCGAATGCACCCCTCCATTTTGCTAATCCTGCTTTAATTCTATGGGCAACATCCTCCTTAATCTCTCCCTTGTTGTGCATTATTGAACTAAAGTAACAGAAGGGGTCTCATTGAGTTATCTCTTCATTTCCAATCCTAAGTGTACCCTGATTAACAATTTTATTATTATTAAGTTTACATTGCATATATTTTGTTTTTGTCCTTATTTTAAACCTCTTATTTCTAAGATATTTTTCTGCAGATCTAATTTTACATTTAATGTTTGATTAGTCATCAATTAATACTATGTCATCAGCAAGCAAAATGCACCATGGTATTGGTACCTCTTTGTGTACACTTTGGTGAAGACCCATTGTAGCTGCAAAATCTGATATCTCTAAAAAGTTTTCCAACATTGGTTGTTGTACCCTCATACATATTTTTAATAAGGTCCATATACCTATCTGGTGCTCCTTGTTTTTCCAAAGCCCACCGTAATTATCTCGATAGGGACTTTGTCATATGCTTTCTTTAGATCAATGAATACCATTTTAAGATCTCTCTTCTTATTTGTAAACTTTCTTATCAATTATCTCAACAGAAGGATGGCTTTTATGGTTGATCTCCCTAGCATAAATCTAAATTAGATTTTTGATATACTTGTTTCATGTCATAACTTTTTCTTGATTACCGTCCACAAAGTTTTATAGTATGACACTATGGCTCGTGAATTTAATCCAAATATCCAACAATAATTATTAAAACTTTGCATATCACCTTTGTTTTTAAATGTAGAACCATAGTGTTCTTTCTCCATTCATCCAACATCGTCTTTGCTTTCATTTTCTTAGTCTACCTCTCCTATACCTTTCCAAGCTTTTATTGGGATGCTATTCAGGTCCTTAACACCTCTCCCGTATTCATGTTGTTTAAAGTCTCCTTCATTGCGAAAGTTATAATTTTACGAAGGTACATGCTATTTTTAGTACCATTAGAGTTACTAATCCCTCTTTGCAGATTCAGTTGGTTGTATTGATGCTAGATGATCCAATTTTGGATATTGCATCTTCACTGGTGGAGCGGGTAGTCTGGTCTCCTAGAAAAATAATAAACAATCAGTTGTTGCAAGTTTAATTCCATTACTGAGTAGCGAATGATGACTCATTTTGTTTAAAAATTACTTTCGCTATGAAAGCTCTTGGGAGAGTTAGCAATTGTCTTTGATTGTCCTAAAAAGTTGTACTGTGATAAGAAGTTGCAACCAAAATTGCTTCACAATGACAGTACCAATCATGTTGAAGTTGACCTTCATTTTGTCAAGAAAAAGTAGCTATTGGAGAAGTTTGTCTATTGTTTGTAAAGTAAAAAAGCCAGCTAGCTAATGTATCTAAAAAATAGTGTTTAAACCTAAGTTCTTAGTTTTAACAAGCTGTGCATGGTTAATTACCTACACTCACTTGAGAGGGAGTGTTTAGTATGGCATTGGGTATTAAAACAGGGTAATTTTGAGGTCATTTATATTTAACCCCAAACTTTAATAAACGAATGCAAATAAACAAATTAGTTCGAGAGACAAAAATACGTTCAGCAACATAGAACCATGGAGCCTTAACTACCAAGAGCATGGGACTAGTAGCTACAATGGTTTTCTTTGTTTACCTAGTTTCTGTTTCTTTTTTATGAATATGTTTCTAATGCGAGTAGTGGAATGGCAGGTGTCTATTGCAATGGGTCATCCACAGGAAGCTATTGAGAGTTACAGAAAAGTGCTAAACAAAGTAGAGTTTGAGGAACATGAATATCATTTTGGTCTTCAGCTTCCAAACAGAGGCTTTGTGTTGCGTAAAGTGGGACAACTCGTGCCAGTCTCCCACAGAGCAAGTTACTTAAACTATTAGGTAGAATCTTCAACAATGATGTATGAAGCATAAAAGCTAAAATTAGATAAAGAGTTGCGTGCTGCCCTATCTTTCAATGAAGATGTCGATGGTGTGAAGGCAAATGCAAAACAGAGCCTAGATAACTGCATGGGTTCTCTATAAATTCTCTCTGAATGTCATCCCCTCTCTTTTCTCTGTTAAAGCAACTCTTATTTTACAAGATCCCACATGGAGGCATACATTTCTCCATATGCAACCTGACTTAAGGGTTTATTGGCTCCAGGGATTGGAGAGTGACAATGGAGGGCTGTTGGGTTCGTGTGGTTATCCACTGATTTTTTTTTTTGGTTATGATACTAATATAGCACTTCACGGACTAATCTGTTGAATATTTTAATATGTTGTAACTTTTTGTTTTGGTAGTTATATTGTTGGCTTTTATATGATATCACTAGGACTTTTTTATTTTTCGTGGTGAGTGCTACGGTTGTGTATGTTATTTATTTATTTATTTGTTTTTTTTGAAAAATGTTAACTGATTTCATTAAACAGAGGGGTACAAGGAGAAAAAGAAAGAAAAACAGGGATCGGACCCTAAGAATTACAGTTGCGTATGTTATTACTTTATTTTCTTTGCTTTATATTGTTGGCTTTTATACAAGCTATTTATGGCTTTATGCCAGATATGTCGTTACTTTCTTTGAGCAGAGTTACAAATGGCTAATGAAAGGAGGCACTTGCATTCTTCAATTTCAGAGTCTTCAGACTCTTCTAATGAACAAATGATTAATTTTGTTCTCATCCCTCATCTTTGAGGGTCATATACTCGTATGGTAGTCACATAGGTAGACAACCTTACATGCCTCTCAAAGAAGAGATCATGATTATGTATGGCCAGAAGTATTAAATGATCTAGAACACCTTGATAGGTGTTACAATACATTTAGGATGGTGGGACATTTATTCAAAAACTTTGCCAATATCCTTAGACAATGGGATTTATTGGAGAATACAAACAATGCCACAGTGGAAGTCTCTTGACTCTTGCATTCTTTTTGTGCTTGTTGTCAAGGCAATATATATAAGTTAGGGCCAAAACTCATCCAACCCCCCTCTTTTGGAGAGATCCTGCATTCATTAGGACATCAAATGGATTTTCCCCTCTGTTGAAGGTATTTTACATCAATCATTTTGCTAATGACAGCATTTTCCTGTATATGTATGTAACCTAAATAAGATGGTGTATTTTGTCAATAGGATTGTATAAGAGCTATAGAGGGTATCCATGTGTTTGCTATTGTCCCTGATATTAGCAGATTCCATATAGGGGTATACAGAAAGTATGCATCTCAATTGTACTATCCTTGTGTGATTTCAACATGCAATTCACCTTTGTGTACAGAAACTGGGAAGGTTTAGTCCATGACTTAAGATTCTTGTAGAAGCCATTGCTACTTGCTAGCTGGATGTGGGATTTCCACACTTGTCCATCCTTTTCTAGATTAGTGAGTATTCATCAAGCAATCACGTGCATCCATTACTCCAAGGTTCAAAAAATTGTTATGTATCGACCCGTATTTGTCGACACGTATTGTATCGGACCTTTCCCGATATGCCCCTACAGGGATTGTATCGGGTCAGGGCCTGGTTCAGAGGGTAACTGGGACTTAAACTGACCCAAATACTAGAAGTTAAAAAAAAAGGGCCAATACTGACCGATACGCCCTACCGGAGTATCAGCCAATATCGATACTTTGAACCTTGCATTACCCTATTTCATTAGTCTATTTGATTGTAGGTAAATGTTATCTGTGGACTATAGGTTTGGAAGTTATCCTGGTTACCTCACACCATATCTTGGTGAGCGTTACCATTTAAGTGAATACCAGTCCCATCATGGTAGATTCAAAGGGAAAGAGGTGCTATTTAATTACATGTACTCTTCCCTAAGGAATGTGATTGAACATACCTTTGGTTCCTTGAAGGGGAAGTACCCAATTTTAGAAAGCAAACCACTTTATGAGCTGCACATGTAATGGTATATAGTAATGGTTTGTTTTATTACCTACAACAATATAAAGATAGAGGGACATGTTGAATTGGAATTGGATTTGCTCCTCGGAGAGTGTAACTCACATCGACCCCACAATACATTCCATTGTGTATTGGGAATATTTCCTCATAAATAACACACAAGTACGGAAAATGTTTCTAATATATAGCTATGATGTATTGTGAGGAACAGATTTGGACTCGTTAAATTGCACACTTGGGAGAGGGAGGATATTGTGGTTCTTGAGGAATAGGGTGATCATCTGAGTCAAGATGATGGTGTTGCTTCAACAAATAGGAGCACAAAAATGAACACAATTATAGAGAGTATTGCAAATGCCTTGTGGGAGCCAAGAACATTAGCTTTTATTTATTTATTTATTGCTTTTCTATGTTACTCCATTTTTAATGTGTATTAGAAGTACAACCTTTATATCGAACCATGGTTTTCAAAATTGGACCGGACCGGGCAGTCAGACCGGAAAAACCGAGAACCGGTTTTTTTACCCAAAACCGGATTTTCCCCAAAAACCATTGGTTTTGGTCAGCAAACTGCTGACCTAGGTGGTTAACCATTTGAACGGTTTTGACCATTTTTTAATTTTAATTTTAATTTTATTTTTTTTTTCAGAATGGGCCGATCATTCGACTTGGGAACCGGACCCCTGACCGGTTCGTTCTTCGGGTCAGTTTTAAAAACCTTGTATTGAACTATAATGCATGGTTATGATTTTTTTTTGTGTGAATGTTATATGTTTCTATTTCTTAAATTACCTTCTCTCCTTTAGAGAAAATTAAAATGGTTGAATGCCCATGTATATCCAAAGGGCCAAAGGGGGAGATGATAGTGTAGTGGCTAGGGGTACAACTTGGGCATGCCCAAACTGAGTTTGACTCGACCCAATTTGAGTTTTTAAATGAGCTGGGCTTGAGTTTTTGGGCTTGGTGTGGGCCTAGGCCAGAAAACTTAGGCCTGACCTATACTTGGGTTGGGCTTGGGTTGATACCTTGGGTAATCTGAGCCCAATCCAACCCAACCTGAGTCCATCTGAAAATATCTTTTTTTTTTTTTTTCTAATTATATATACATGTATATATGTATAAAGTATATATATGCACACTTTTAAATGAAGTTTGCACATATTTTTAATCAATTCTAGTATTGAATTGGACAAGGCCCAATAAAAGATGACTATGTAAAAATATATACATAAATTCTTTTAAACTTTCTAACCTGCTCAAGCCCAACTAATCTATCCTGACTCAATACAAGCTTGGGATCAACCTGAGTTGTGTTGGGTTAAGCTTGAATTGGGCCTAAGATTGGCAAACCGGAGCCTGAGGTTTGCACCTTTAGGGTTGGGCTAAAGCTAAGGATAACTTCAACATGACCCAACCCACCCGAGTTACACCCCTACACATGGAAAGATCAGAAGTTAATTATGGAAGTTGGCATTATAGATGTCCATAGAGGGGAGATCATTTAGGGGCATTTATATGGGCAGATTAGTACCATGAAGATTATAGGGGTATTTTAGTCAATTGCTTGTGTATAGAGTCATTTTCGTCTATTCATTATTCATCAAGCTTTATTGACTCCTATGGTTTGGTTGTTGCACCTTGTATGTCCACCTTGGTCAATTTATCATTATAGGGGTATTTGGTCAATTTATTGGTACAATGGTATTTTGATCAAATTAATTTTTTTTGCTAGGTCCACATGTATTAGGAACACAGACAAAGTTCCAATGGTGTTATTAGTTGATTTATAGCGTTAATGCATGGTTTATAACGAGATGTGCTACATAGAATCCTGAGGGCAATATTGACATTTAAGTGAAAATACAGACTTTTCTTAGCAATATTACCAAACGCATGATTTTCTTTATATATATAAAAGCAGCATTAATAAATGATGCTCACCAATAAATTACCTAACTTTACTGCCAAATATATGCAGCCTAAGTCACCATATTTCAAGCGTGACAAGCATAGGTGTGACATTTTCTAGACATGGTTTGCTGTGATATTTGTCACAGTGAAGTAGTTTAATTTCTCATATGTAATTTGTGTGGGAGACCATAACTGTTGAAATATATCTATTACTGTTTGTATGGGGACTTCATTTATATAATGGTAATAATGCAGTTTCTCTATATGTTGAATATTTGGAATGATGTCTTTTAAACCCTTTTACTATTGATACCTGAAGCTAATTTTAAGAATCCCTTACATTTCAAATTCGCAAAAAAAAAGGGAGAATGACGATTCAGCCCAGGGTCAAAATTTTTAGGCCTAAAGTATAATTGGGTAAGTGTCAGCTCAGAATTGATATTAATTTGTGGGCAGGCATTAATATATAAAATAGAGGTATTAAACATTTTGAATTTTTGTAGATCTGCTGTCAGAAATTTGCAATGGGCCTATCCGCACTTTTTTGAAAAAAAATCAACTTCAGACTTCAGGTATGGCAATTCCACCAGTTAGTTGTCCATCGACTTTAATAGAGGTTACAGGATTTAACTAGCCTCCATGTATCTTTGAATGTATTAATTTTTACCAATCCACTATTATGTTATGTTTTTTTGATAGGCACTATTATATTACATATTTGACTTTCATGAGAATGGGTACTGTGAGTTTCCAAGTTTATACAAGTACAAGTACAGACATGATCAAATTCATCAATTTCTATTGATTTTACATATTTGACTCTCTCTCTCTTTCTCTCTCTCTCTCATTTTATCACTTATTGGAGCTATTTTAAGTGATCAAATTTTCTTTTTGGTCTAAGTAAAGAGTAAAGATATAGATTGACATTGTAAAGTCAAATTAACTTGTGTATACAATCACACATCAATAAATGCATGTATGTATGTATGTATGTATGTATGTCAACAAATTTAATTTTAAAACTTAATTAATTAAATCCACTCTTGAGTCTAGTCTTGTTTTCCATATGCAGACATTTCTTTTCCGAAGATGGTGTACAATGAAATAAATTCACTTTGTAGAGACCTTTGGTAGAATGATAAGTGCAAAACATCATTTAAAGGCATGAAGATATTTGTTGAAGCATAAAGAAGGAGGTCTAGGATTATTAGACCTCTCTCCTCAATTCCAGTTCAATAATTAAGTACATAACAACACCTCTCTCCCATTCTGAAGAATTCCATTGACAACATATGCAATCCAATCCTAATTGGGCTACCCAAGGTTCAAAGTATTTACACAGGTTAAGACGTTGGTAGGGCGTATCAACCTGTATCGATGCTTTTTTTTTATATTTTATTTATTTTTTTTAAATCGATTCAAAGGAATCGTTTTAAGTCCCAGCTACCCTCTAAAGCATGGTCTAACCCGATATAACCCCTATAAAGATGTATCAGGAATTCATCGGCACGATACATATCGGCCGATATGGACCAATATGTGTCAATACTTTAAACCTTGGGGTTACCCAGTGGTCCAACCTGTATGGTTTGGTTCCACTATGAATCTAATAATGTATCAAGGTGTTTCAAAATCGATCGAAGTGTAGTTGATTGGATTTCATCATGGTGGGACCTGGAACATGACACTGGCTCTCCCTATTTTTTGTGTGGCTTTTCAATGTTGTGGTTGATATGGAGGTACAAAAATGTGCATGTTTTTGAAGAAAGGGCTTTCAACCCTGTGGCTATAATTAATCATTTAAGAGCTTCTAGTGACTTCTTCATGTTTACATCAACTACAAGAAGTGATCCTTCTATGAATGAAGTCAACAACCTTTCACACAAGCTTTGTGGTCCAAGCCTTAAAGGTGAACATTGACAGCGCATTGGGAGCTACAAAAGTTGGTGTCGGTATCATTGCTAGCTAGAAACCATCATGGAAATCATATTTGTTCTAGAGTGGTTCCACTCCCCACCGGGTCTCTAATTTAGTGGAAACGTGGGCTTCTCTCCATGGGAATAAATTTTGTTATGGATTTGCAAAGAGAATAAATTTTGTTATGGATTTGCAATTGAATTGAGTGGTTTTGAAGGTGATGCGAAATAAATTGTCGACCTCCTTTTGGTAGAATCTCTCTCTTTCAATATTGTTAGGAATGACAATGGGGCACGGCAGGGATGGAGATACCGTCCCTGTCTCCATGGAGATCCCCATTTCCGTGGTGGGGATCTCCACTCCCTGTGATTTTTTTATGAGGTCAATCATTTAAAAAATTATAAATAAAATAGTTATGATTTGCAATTTTATTAAAAAAAGATTCAAATATATTTTTAAAATATTAATATGCATATATATATATATATATAGATACATATATACACGGGAAAGATATGCTTTTTCCCATCTCCACCAATGGGGATGAAAATTTCCCCATCCCCATCCCCACCCCATTCAAGGAGAATCCTACAAAGATGAGAAAATAGGGAAAATTGCCATCACTTTTCAATGCCTATTAAGAGTTTGTCATATTAACCGGAACACTAAACAGGCTGCACACAAATTGGCAAAGATTGCACTGAATCTCTGAATTCCATTGCACATTCTGATATTCAAAACTGAGATGAATGATTGACCTTTGGGACTAGGAAATTAATGAAAAAAACATGGCAAAAGGAGGCAGAGAAATTAGGACAATCCGAAGCCATTAATACAAACCCAACCTGAAAATTTTGGGTTGGGTTAAAATGGTGTTGACCTCAACCGAGCTAATCCGGAAGAAGGCAAATTTCATTACACAACAATCAATTACAGCCCTACTCAGACCACAGGATATAAGCCATGAATCCGGAGGATTACAAAACCACTCTGACTGACAATTATACAAAGCTGCCCGGCCGACTCACAGGACACACAGATTTTTATCATAATAATAGATAACCATCGCATGACAATAATAGACAAAACACAAGTGAAATAACTTAAACGGAAAACCCAGAAACTGTTCTTATGGGCGGTAGTTGTTCATCATCAGTTTTCCTGTCAACCCACAAGCCAATGCTTCATTGGGTATCTTTCTAACACGCTCAACGCCTTCAGCAAAGATCACGCCCATACCCATATGAAGATGAGGCTCTATGTGGCAATGGAAAGCCCAGACTCCAGGGTTATCGGCCACAAATCTTAATGCAGTCCATCCGTAAGGGAAGATAACTGCTGTGTTCCTCAAGGGGGGATTCTTCAAATTGAACTTACTAACATCCTTCTCAGTGAACTTCCCATCTCCATATCCCAGCACCCAGAAGTCATGTCCATGCAAATGCCAAGGGTGTATCTCACTAACATTCACGGTCAGTATATTAGCATTCTGAAGGATTACATCTACCACGCTGTTCATGGCAAACATGTAGACTCCACTGCCGGTGGTAGAGTTTGGATTGGTGGGTGGTCTCATCACATCGTAGCTCTCGGAGAATTTCTCCGGCGGGACCTGGCTATTAAATGCACCTTTCATTCCGAATTTGATGGAACCCAGATAGGGAGTGGCTGGTAAGGATAGGGAGATGTTGTTGATGGACCATTTGGTGTAGCCATTGACCTTGTTTTGGGTGTTGAGGAAGTAGATGCGACGGGTTGGGCTGGTGGGAGGCTTGGGTGAGCCTTGTAAGGCGAGGATTTTGTAGGTGAAGGATTTGCTGTGGTCATAGTCATTCCACAGGGGAGCAACCGGAGGTGGAGAGGTTGGCAGCTTGGATGCGCTGTTGGGGAGATAGTTTAAGAGGGTGAGACCTTGTGGGGTCTTGGGAAGTCTTCCTCTTACACTGACTGAAACCCAGTAATTGGAGGATGGATTCTGATCTGTAGTGATCAGGACGGAGTAGCTTTCGCCGGAGTAAATGTCCATGTCATCCACTGCAAATGGCTGGACATAGTTGCCGTCGGCTTCCACCACCACCATCTTGTGATTCTGGAAAGGATATATAATGCAACTCATATCACAACAGTAGAAAATTTGATAAGTTTAGGTTATCTCATTAGACATCCAAATAAATTTGATGACAGATACTTGAATTAGTTATTTGTAGAATTAATGAAAGAAAATAAGTTTGTAGAGTAATGGATTCAACCAAAGTAGTAGATCTTGTTGGGTGATCAACTCAATTACCTGGTTATTTTTCATCAATTATTGTCTATATATGCCAATTAGCTTTATAATGTATTGTAGTTTTTTTTGTGTTTTCTTCTTATTTCCTTTTTCTTTTCCTTGTTCACTGGTTTTTCAAACCTTTGCATATCACACACAATGGGCTTCTGCTTTTAATTTCCTATTTCTAAGAGAAAATGGAAAATTCTCCTGCATAAATTAGAATTGAAGTGTATTCTGATTGTAAATAGTTTTACACTAAAAAGGTGTCAAGTTACCAACTCAACCCAATGGATCTAATCTAGCTGAATTCATGAAACCTTTGTGTTTGTGTCAAAGGATTTTGGTATCAAAGAGTAACTCTTGTCATCTATGATTATCTGGGTAAATGCACTTACCCGGGTAAGTGCATTTATTCATGTTCTTTTATTTTCCATGTAAATAAGAAAATTATTATTTTAGACATAAAAATTCATTGTTGAAAATTTTGTCCCATTCAAGTGTTGACAACTTTCCCCCAGATGGGAAAGTTATTTACTCACCTAGGATACGAGTATACGTAAATAAACATTTCGTAGTCCCCACATAAGTTTCTTGGTCAATGGGAATCAAAATCCCATTGACCAACTTTCCTCCATCTCAAAATCCAAAAAAAGAAGGCCTCCTAAGATTTAATCGTCTTAATATTGGTTCTAAGTGATCAAGTATAGACCCAGAAGTCTACTAAAGCTGAAATTGACAAATAATCACAGTATAAAGCCAATGGTATACCACAGAAGGCTCTCCACTTCTTTAGTGGAGATGATATGAAACATTGCCTTCTTTCACCCATTCTAGAGGTTTGATTCCCTCCACTAGTGTTTTGTCATTGTCCCACTGGAATCGTGAGGCTTTCACAAACTTCTGAATAATGAAGTACAAAAGCTATAACTCATGAATGGACATGAGAGAACAGGCTGTAGGTCCACTGTTCACATTCCCTCTAGTGTGAAATGTGAACAATAACTTCATAGATCAAGCCAGACTAGAGCAGAATAAATGGAAAAAGAAAAAGAAAAGTGGAAAAGAAAAACTTTACTTTTTTTTGAAGGTTTCAACAGCAGGAAAGAACAATTATTGGTCCAAACAAGTAAAGATGTATATTTCGTATATGGCAGGCCGATCAGAAGTCAAAAAGTTATGTCTTCAGAATTTATTACTACAAGAAATTGTTTTCAAGAATAGATTCCAAGACGTACACCTTGTTCTTTATCATAAAAAAGCATCTTCTTTTGATTTATTAATTTGGACTGCCGAAATGTTTTTTGTTTTCTTTTGTAATTCTCTCGTTTTTAAACATGGCGCTGCTGGCATCTAGGTGTGATCTAATGACGACAATGATGATAATGATAATTACAAGTGCATCGAGCACTGCTCAAGTGCTCACAAGTAACTATAGAATCATTAGAGCTATTTTTATTGGATGAGTTCATGAGAACCATTAGAGCATCTTATTTATTTTCTTAATTATCTTTTTTAGAGCTTTATATTTTAAAGAATTTGCTATTTTCCTTTGCCCAGTTTGATCTAAATCGGATAACAAAAGGAACCCATTCACCTCCAAGGTTAATCTATAGTGTTGAGTTAGTCATATTATCATTTTTTACTATCTTTCATTGACATCAAATCAGCCCCCGACAAGAATGCACCCCACAACGTTCTACAGCACATCCCCGTTGTGTATTAAGGACAATTCACATCAGTGCCCCACAGAACATGTCTTGCCGATGCCTTATAGGCTCACAGCACATCCCAACCATGTATTAGAAACATCTTTCAATGACAAACATGGAAAAAGTTCCTACTTTTTAATGTGCATGTAGGGCATCTGAGGAACATGAATGTGATCTAGTTGGGACCAAACTTTGGAGGTGGAATTTTGTGATTAGTTAAGAAGAAAAATTACTTAGAAAATCTACCATTGTTGGGATGCGCATCAGACTTAGAAGACCATATGATGATCAGAAAAAAAAGAACAAAAAAAAAAAAAGGAATAACTTTTGCTACTACCAATAATTAAAAGAAACCAGCCTTTAGCTTTTGGAAGGTGAATAACAAAGGCAGGTCGCCTTTGTTCAAGAGAATTTTAGTGCATCTACATGGGTGACGTGGGTTTGCTACCCACCATCAAAAGGATACATCTACTCCTTTTTAACACAAGGAGCGAAAAGTTCATTCATGAAGGTGAACAAATGTGTATTTGCACTCTACAAATTTTGTATTTGTATTCTTTCAACTGAGCCTAATGGAATCAAACTATATTTATTGTTTAGAACTTTAGCATATGAAGGTGAATAAATGTGGTTTACTAGAAGGAATTAATTTTCTTCTCCCTATATACCAAGGTTTTAAAATCTGACTCGGAATTGGAACTGTTCTGGCCACCAATTTTCAGGTTGATGGTTCGTTCATCCAGTTCAAATAGATGGTCCATTTCATCTTAAAAAATTAAAATAAAAAATGGCCAAGATTGTTGAACGGATCAACGGTTTAACCGCCTAGGTCAGTAGGTTACTAATCAATTCAACGATTTTTTACCAAAGGCTGTGTTTAAAGTAAAATGGAACTGGTTGCTAAATGGTTCCTATGCCAAACGGTCCAATCATCTGGGTCAACGGTGGTTTGAAACGATTGCTATGTACTTGTTTTTATGAATTCCGTGTGGGGTTCGGCTGGAGTATGAGAAGTCACGTCTCAAAAACCCTCCCAACTAAGCACTAAGACTGTGTTTGGTTTGAATAAAAAAGTATGGAAAGCAAAAAGCAAAGGCCTCCTTCGGCCATTAGATTACAAATTTAAAAAAAGTCTTTTAATGTTATGTCGTTTTTCACTAATGTAATGCTCATGAGAATGCTCATTTTCTAAAGATGATGAGAAGACAAAAGATGCCCCAGCAGAAAGCCCATTTTTTGTTGAATATTGTGTCCTATTCCCACCCCCAATGTGCAAAAGCTTTGGTTTTGGGAGAGGGACCTGTCCGTGATTAGAACTCTCAATTTACTCAACCAAGGACGTTAGGTGAGCTAATAATCTACTCAAAGCAGGATAATGGTGATAGTAAATTTAGGGTTTTTTTTCTAAAAAGAAAAAACAAACCAGGTCATGCTATCTTTAGCTTTAGGGGGTCCATTGAATGGTGCACTTAAATTTATATATCTAAGAGGAATTTGGTCATCAAAAACATGTCGCATCTAGTGATGTAATTAAATTAATAAAATATGAGCTACAAGTCAATTTGTGTTAAATATCTTTTTTTTATATATTAAGCCTGATAATTCGTATTTTCATCTTTTCTCATATGATTGAAAAAAGATTTAGCCATTGAAAAGATACGGTAAGTCCGATTTGGGCTATTTTCGAGAAGTTCCAAATAAAGTTTTTTGTTGTTTTTTTTCTTCTTCTTCATGCGAAAAGACATGCCTTAACCAAACAGCCATTAAGCTATTAAGATCTTAATGTAAAAGCTCATATTGTCTTTTGACCCTCAAATCTATTAAAAAATTTTCTAAAAAAGACTTACCAAACAGCCCTTAACTTTTTGGGCAGAACCCGATTTATTAGAGACAAAATCATATGCAATGAATTGGACAACCTATTACGAGTGGACACGTCAGTGCCCTGCATGCATAAGGTGTGTCTCATGTCAATATACATTACAGAACACTGATATTTACTCGTGATAAGTTTTCGTCTCCAGCCAATCTGGACCCTTGAAATACACTAGGCAGTTAGGTTCCATAATTTGTGATAGAATCGTCTGCAAAAAAAACTCTACACTTACACATATCCCTATGGGGAATATTTCCAATGTGCGGAAGAATGTTATATATGTAGAGTTTTTTGATTTCAGAAATTTTAGGCTCATAATTCAATGTCTATGTTCCTTATTGAGTGATGTCAATTTGCAATTGGTTTTGGTTATTTGGTTTCTAACAAACACCATTCCTTGAGAATAAGAATATATTAACAAAGTAGTGGAGAGCAAGTTGTTTTCCTTTTTGGATCATTCTTTTAAGTGCTTATTTGTTTTATTTTGAAAAAGGAAGTTTTGTAAGACAAAAAATCAAGATTTATTTTGTCCTTAAGGCTGTGTTTGGAAGAGGTGTAAAACATCATCAGTGTAAAAATACACTGATGACGTTTTACACTGAACCATAAGTATATATGACCGTTGTATTTTGAAGTTGATGTAAAAAGATGTTTATGGATGTAAAACTTTAAAGGTGATGAGGTTTTACATCCATCATTGATATAAAACTACACTCCATCCAAATGCACGCAAAACTGAACCAAAATGTAGTTTTACGTTGGTAATAATTACACTCCTTTACCAAATACGTACAAAAGCGAACCGATGTAACTTTTACATCGGTTCTTGATTTACACCGCATCCAAATACAGCCAGGCTGTGTTTGGAAGAGGTGTAAAATGTCATCAATGTAAAAATACACTGATTATGTTTTACACTGAACCGTAAATATATATGACCGTTGTAATTTAAAATCAATATAAAAAGATGTTTAAGTTTTACATCGATAAAATCAATGTAGTTTTTACATCGATTATCATGTAAAACTACACTCCATCCAAACGCAAGCAAAACTGAACCGGAGTATAGTTTTACATTGATAATAGTTACACTCTTTTACCAAACGTGTACAAAAGTAAACCGATGTAAATTTTACATCGATTCTTGATTTACATTGCATCCAAATACAGCCTAACTTTGTTTGGATTTATCCAAACAACTGCCGTTTACCAAAATGAAAATCTAAACAACCCCGGAAATGATTCCTTTGCAAGAAGTGAACTTGGCCATGTTTTTGTTCAAGGGGAAAAAAGAGACTAAGATAAATATCTCAATGAATAATTCTCCCTAAAACCTTAATAAATAGATTTTTATTCTCTAATACACTATACACTAAAAAGGTTTATAGGGCTTAAAGTGTTGACAAGTATAAACCCATCTATACCTTGTGTTGAAATTTATTTATATAACAAGACTGGCCAAAATTGAACTGATTTCCCAGTAGAGTGTGGGTAGAGAGAGGTGGGCAGGAAATCGTGGTTTGCTTCGCTTCGTTAACAGGCTCTAATACCATGTCAATAATCATTCAACCTAAAAGCTGACACTATTTAGGTAATTACTTTATTCTCCCAAAAGAAGATAAAATGGGAATTATTTTCTTACCCCAATGGCCAAGCTGAGAGAGGAAAGTGCAGTGGTACTAGCAATTCTCAAGCGGTAAGTTTTGTTTGGACGCACATGGAGAACGTCGGGCGTGCACTGCCTCTTCCCTTCCAAATCACACTGGGTTGATGTCGAGCTGCTGTAATGTGCTGCTACTGAACAATTGTACTGTCCTCTCCCATTGATCAGAAGAGACTGCAAATGTACAGAAAAATTATTTCTCTGTTAGGTCTTAGCACTCTCTTCTTTTGTTCATCTCTCCATCTCTCCATGTAAAGAAAAATTCCATTATACAAGTATTGAAAGTAACGTAACAAACAAGCATATATACAAGCATTGGCCTAAAAAGTTGCCTGCCAACCTGGGCCATTACAAGGAAGAAGAGAGAGAGAGAGAGAGAGAGGGTACCTGGGGTTCACCAATCCAACGAAATGGAATGGAAGAGAGACCAACTTCCTGCTCATGGATGCTCTGGTGCCACCAGTCACTGAGCAATAGGCTGAACTCCCCATCATAATGGAAAGGTTCCTTCTGACCATCTGCCACATCTACTATCAGAGATCCATACAACCCAGCTGATCTTTGCATCCCATAATGCCCATGATAAAAGTATGTTCCAGGCTGAAACACCCACAACAGTATCATTACATTTAGTTAATTTTCTCTGGTTCAAATTTAAACAGGTTGATAAATAAATGAAAACCCTTTTGAGTTTTAGCTTGATCAGATCAAAGACAAGTCTATATATATACCTTGTCAACCATGAACCTGTAAACGAAGGTTTCCCCAGGATTAATTGCACACTGAGAAATGGCTGCCGTTCCATCAGCCCATGGCGTCCCAAACTGAAAGGAAATATGAACCAAGAATGCCATTACTTTGTGGGTGGCTATAATAATAATACAGAAGAGAAGAGATCGAAGAGAGCTGAGGGGAGGAGGGAGACAGACAGACTAACCTGTCTAATTCCGTGCCAATGGATGACAACTCCCTCTGTGGGGAGTTTGTTCATCAGCTCCACTACAATAGTGTCGCCGGCTTTTGCCCGGATCGTCGGTCCGGGGAACTGGCCATTGATCCCCATCACTACACTCTCCTTGCAGTCTGGGGACCAGAACATGTACTCCACATCCCATTTGAAATGTCTGGCCTTTGCAGCAACCAATGATGACTGAAGCAAGGCTGATGAGAAGCAGAACAAAATAATGAAGAGAGGCCTGATGGATCTACTACAACATAATAGCTCCATGAGGAGGAGGAGGAGGAGGAGATTGATCAATATCTCCAATAGTACCCTTGTCAATGAACTGATGCTGGATGCCTCCTGCTTTTATAGAACTAGATGGGGCGATTCCACAGACAAAATTGCAGATGTCATTGCTAGCTCTACATCAAAGCCTTTGATTATTTCATTGTTTTAACCCTGTTCTATGACATTGTACTAGCAAATTAAAGGTGGTTTGCTCTAAGTGGTTATGATGATTTTGACGTTACAAAGGAAAAGAAATTGTTCCCTTAGAGTTGTTACTCCTGAAATTTCTACGCACTTAGGTCGATTGATGTTTTCAATTTCACCGGCTGCTTTATGATAAGAATCAGTTTCCCTTTTTCATCATATAGGCAGGGAGGGACCCCAACCTTCTCATCAACTTGAACAGTTTTCAAGGAAAGAGTGCATGACACTCACTCTTTGCATTAATTAATAATTTTCCCTATTTATAATGTTATGCTCTTTAGCACAAGCGCCACATGTTATGTTACTGTAATATTTTATTAGTCATGAATAAAGAGAAAAAAAATATACTTTTATATATTCTTTAATTTTTCTTTGTTATTACAAAACTAAAACTTAGAAGATGAGTAAATGATAAATTAATTAATTAAATAAAATAAAGACGAAAAATGTAACAAAAGAAATCAAATATGTATTTTGCTCCTGACCTGTAAAGTACAAAAGCGAAAGTGACCAGTTGATTCTAGTAATAGAGGTTGAATTTGAATATTGATTGGAGAAAAATTCTGCAAAGCTTTGTGTTCCACTTTCATTCCGTGTTTTTTCTCTGCAGATTTGAAATAGACTTGTAAGCACATGCCCATTCATACATTGTGTTGAAATTTAACTTTTGTTTAATTGGTTTGAAGGAAAAGGTGGGGAAAGGAAAGGAAAAATAGGAAAATTTATACAAGGTTTATAAAGGTTTTTTTATCTTTGTTTTCCTTTCCCTACTTTTTTTCTTCAAACCAAACACAACCTTTTAATTAATTATAATAAGAACTGCTATGAGGATTGAACACTAGATCATTTGTGACAGGTATATACATATACCCATTATGCATGTGAAACGAGGGACTAATTAATATTGGAGTGAATCTAAATCTATTGACAACAAGATATCACAACGGCACATTGGGTACATCTCTTGTACCCGTATATTGTCATTCATATATGACTCCAATGTGAGGCTGTAATGTCTTGTGGCCAGGAACAGGATGTGGTAAGTAAATCCAAAGTCTAAGGCTCAGTTTGGAAAGAGTACAAATATAAATATGTACAATGCAAATACATATAAATTAAAATAATACAAAATACAAGATTTTGCACTACACAAATTTATATTTGTACTTTTTCCAAATTAAGTCTAATGAAATATTATGCATAATAAGTTTCAATAGCAAACGGGTGGAATAAAAACAAATTTGTATAGCACCAATGTCTATTGTAGTAGTAGATTCAACCTCACTTAGTGACCGAATTTCAAGGTCCTTCACATTGGAATCTGGTCATATTCGATGCTAATTTGTCCTTCCATTGCTTCATCTTGGCCATGGTGCAATTAGCGGACTCAACCGTTTTTACTTCTTTAGCCATTTCTTCTTTCATTAAAATTTCCCTCTATTGTCTTTCATTTATTCTCTACTTTCTATTATTTCTTACTCTCCAAATTTTCCTTATCTTTCTTAGCCTCAGCACTTGCCAGCAGGGCTTCAACTTTCTAAACTTGGATTTGTCAAAAGATTATCCAAATTGTTCCAAAGGTCCTCACTTTAGCAAGAAAAGTGTTATGCTTTCTATCTTCTTATACCAGTAAATACTAATAAGCTGTAAGCTCTAATGTTTTAGTGCCAATTTGGGAGGGTTTTCATGTGTTTGCTTTTGGCTTTTGGCTTTGCAAGGTGGACATATGGACAACTTGTAAGTATGGGTGCACTTTGGGTACCGGTTTTGGGATTATACACTGCACCGGGCCCAATTTCTGGGCCGGGCCTATTCAAATTTTGACAAAATACCAATTTGAGCCCGCCCAAATTGCATCCCTACTTATTAATAGGGCTGTTCATAAGAATGCCCAACCCGACCAAACCGACCAATCCGGACCGACTCAACCTGAATCCGTCGGGTTTTCATCAATACTGGTCGGTTTCGGGTTGGGAAAATATATAAACCGATATATCGGGTCGGTTTCGGTTTTCTTGTGTAAAAACCGAAACCGACCCGACCCGAACCGAACTAGTCTTCTACTAGTTCGGTAGTTCCTAGTTTGAGTAGTTTCCTACTTAACTATAACTAGTCTTTTACTAGATCTATAAGGCCCATTAGGCAATTACAATTAGAATAGGCAATCTATCAGAGTTTCTAACTTTCTATAGTCTTTTATACCAAATAGGCAACCCATTAGGCAATTACAATTAGAATTCAATTAGGTGTCCTTTTGTGTAAGAGCAAAACCAAAACCAACCCAAATCGATCCAACCCGACTCAAACCGACTAGGTCGGTTTGGCCTATCAGTGGGTCGGTTTCGGTTTCCACCTCAAGTAACCCAATCAAGTCAAATCGGTTGGGAAAACCCAAATAAACCGACCCAACCCGACCTGTAAACACCCCTACTTATTAAGTGCAAAAGAATGGATTGACTGAAATTGACAGCTGTTTTTATTGAACATGAGACCAATCAGTTTTCTTTCACATCAGGTTTGGAGTCCACATAGTCAGTAGAATAGTTATCAAATTCGTATCAAATGCCGCCCAGAAAGTTGAGGTGATACAGCATCACAAATTGGAAGGAATTTTATAGGTTGATGTGTTAAGAAAGAAAATAGAAAACATAGATCAAAAGAAAATAAAAAGAGGATAAATGCATGATGAATTACACAGAAACAATAAGATTTGGAGACTCACTCAAAAAACACTCTTTCAACTCCAAAAAGAAAAGAAAACTTTTGACTTCATAAACAAAGGTAAAAATCTGGATTCCTAAAGTGGCATAGCATCATATAGAGAAAAATATAGGTCGAGGCAGAAAGAGAGATGAAGGCGGAGATGGAGACAGAAACAGAGATGGAGGGTGAAGGTAGAGATGGAGATGGAGATGGAGCAGTGGTATGCTTTCTATCTTCCTAAAAATTTTCATCAGTTGGGTTTTATTTTAAAATTTTGAAGAATAGTAAGAGGGCAAATTTAATATTTTGTTTTTTCATTAGCACTTAACGACGATGTCAATTGTCAGAAACAATATTAGGGGTGGTGGAAGACAATAGTTAAATAGTAAGGATAGAGTTAATAAACTAGCTAAACCACTAGACCAAGGTGTTAAATTGTTCACCTGAATAACAGTTCATGTTTAATAACAAAAAAGTATTTGAACTTTTAGAGAGAGAGATGAGTCAAATTTCAAATGAGTTTTATTTTTATAGAGATGAGAAATGGTTATTTAGTTGTTTTTTATTTAACCACCCTCACTTTTGAAAGAGTGGTTTGACACGTGCCTAAGCTTGAAGCCTCCTAATTGAAAGTGAAATTAATCACTCTCAAACTCTTTTAGAGTGATTTGAATTCTATTTAAAAATATGAGAAAACCACTTCTAAAATGTTATTTCCTGAATTAATTGGAAACCACGTGTCTAAACATGGGTCTCTAGTTTGACCACATTACTTTAATAAACACACACACACACACACCATTCCAATGCAAAAGTTTAAATTTTGCATTGCATTTTTATTATTAATGAAAATAAAAATTATTTATTATGATGAATATATGATATTAGAGATATGCCAAAAAATTTATATTTTTTTTGCATTTCTATTTATCTTAAAAATATTACTAATTTATTACGACATTATGATAGTAAAACAGTTTTGCTTCTTGGTTAATTTTAAATTTTGTCATTTCTATCATTAATAAATATATTTCTTAGTCATATTTATTTTTTGTTTAATATGATGAATATATAATATTAGAGTGTTTCAATTTTTCTATAAAACTTTCATTCTTTGTGCTTTTTTCTTGTATTTGTATTTAATTATGACATTATGGATTAATTCATTTATGATTTGACTAAGATGGTTGAACTGTTGACCTACTACTCAAATAGAAGAATGGTTTCATTTTTTGATTGGATTTAAAAGTATATATTTTTTGTAGTATTAAAATTATGTGGTATAACAATGTAGATTTAATTAATTAGTGAATCTTTATAGAAAATTAGTGAAATTTAATGGTGAGAAACAAAAGTGCCTTACATATGGGATTTAATGAGAGAAAATAGCAATTAATACTTTAATTTTAAGTATTAATGAGAGTGAATTGCATGAATTAAAAGTGGTGGTGATGATCATGGCGATAATTTCAAATTCTTATTAGAACCTATGTAATAAAACAAGTCCGGATCCACTGCAAACACAAGTGTGCAACATGGTTTTGTGACTAATTACAAGCAAATACAACAATTTTCTTATGCATGGAATCCACATAAGATGTGGGCTCCATGTGTATGGAACACCAATGTATTCACTCGTGATTGGTCACATAGCTAAGTTCACATACTTGTGTTCATAGTAGATCTCTTGGCAACATTGACAAGTAATTGAAGTATGGTATACTCATAAGTTTGTTGCCTTTCAACCTTATTGTTTGCATGTTTTTAACACATAGTAGAACCAAATAGTTGAATCGATTAACATAATATCCATACAAATTTAATCAAGAGGACATAGGTAGGACATTATTTTTTTTTTTATATTTTAACCATTTTTACTATTACAAAGAGGATACTTGCCTTAGTTTTGGTGCATGTTATAAAATTAAATTTGACATATACTTTTACCATTTACATACACATGTGCATAGAAGGTTCCCTTACACTAGTTAATTATAAGTGATCTCATTTTTCACACATATTTTTGTTTAATAATAACTAAACTCTAACAATTTGAGCTTATCTTACATAGTTACATTGTCCATCCTAAGCCCAGATAAATGAAGAGGGCGCATCAAGTTGGTAGCCAACATTAAAACTTTTGCCAAACTCTCATGATATTTTTGTTTAATATGATGATATAATATTAAAAATGTGTTCAATTTTTTTTATAAATTTTATAAAATTTGTTATATTTTTATTGTTATTATTTAATTTTCAAAAATCATTGACTTGTTAGATTAGGAGGGAAATATAGTTCTAATTGATTTTTAAAACATTGTTTTTTATTAGTGCTTTTTATCCTATACTCAAATCAATTGGTTAGATCAGTTGACTTGTCACCTAACCAAAATTCTAGGTCCATAAACCATGAATTACTTGCCTATGAAAAAAACATTGCTTAGCCACCATGTTATTGATATACTGAATTTGAATCACTAGTAATAAAAATAATAATTATTTATTACTTACTTTTTAATATGACAAATATACTTTAATAGATGCACACATATTTTCTACAAATTTTCTATTTTTTGATAACTTTTTTCTATTTATATTTTAAATTTTATTAATTGAATATGTTAAAACAAAATATAGTTATATATTTTGAATATATTATAATATAATATATAATATTATCTATTATATATATATATATAAATTTATAATTATTACATAAATTCATCTATACCATTGTAAGAAGTGTGAGTAGCTCCTCTTTTTGAATTTGGTCCCTCTTTTTTGTTAGAGTAGAAATTGTAATTTTCATATTACTTTTTAGTGCATTTCAATCCCTTATTAAATCCAACATTTAAGGAATTAAATCTCATTCTCTCTCATTGAATTCTATATTTAAGGTATTTTTGTCTATCGTTATTAAATCCCACTCATTAAATCAATGGACACTGATATTGACAATATAAAACCTATATTTAAAAGCAACTAAAAATGAAACAGTTTTCTAGGTCGTAAATAAGTAGTTATATCGCTTGGGTCAAAGAGGTGAGCCCATTATAATATAATTAAATACTAAAAATTTAAAAATTGAAAAAATACATAAATAAAAAAGTTAGGAAATTTTAAGAACATCTTTAATATTATATATTTGTTGTATTAAACAAAAAACACATATGATAAATAAGAAGTATTTTTATTAGTTATGAAAATGGAATGCAATAGTTAAATTGATCCATAAATGAGATCATTTTCCTCCTTGAAAGTAAAAGAATTGTAGGAATTCATAAAATAGAAAACTATAGACACAACTCTAACATTATATATTAATTCATATTAGAAAAGATAAATGTGATAAACAAGAATTACTTTTATTAATGATATAATGAAATACAAAATTTAAAACCAAATGAGTTAACTTCCGAAGTCAAATGGATCAACCCATGATGTTATAATTAAATAATTAAATTTTAAAAATATAAAAATACAAAAATGAAGACAATTTGGCACATCTCTAATATTTTGTAGCCACCATATTAAAGAAAATAAGTATGATAAATAAGAATTATTTTTATTGACAGTGGAAATGAACTATAAAAAGTAAAATTATCTTGAAAAGGAAAATGTTTTTCATTCAAGGAAAGGTTCACGAATTCAATAGTAAGTTAACCCATGATGTCATAATTAAATAATAAAAATTAAAATAGATAGAAATAGTAAAATCTATGAAAACTGAAGAAGTTCAAAGAAAATTAAGAGACATCTTTGATATTATACATTCATCACGTTATATAAGAAAAGAATTGTTTTTTTTATAATGAAAATAGAGTAAAAGTTTTAAAATTTATATAAAATAAATCCATTTTTTGTGTTATGTCAAATGAGGCAGCTCACAATATTATAATTAAATAATAAAATTTTAAAATTAGATTAAAATATAAAAGATTATAGAAGAAATTTAAAAAAGTCTAAACATATCTCTAATATTATTATTGTTATTGCAATTATCATTATCTAAAATTGCCTCAAGCAATTCAAACACACATTACTATTCTACCCCGATTGAACCTCTAACTTGTAAACCTCACCCTTTTTTGGGTTGATGCCCAGTCCAGTTCTTTGAACATTGATTTTGGATTTAATTAGTAAAATTTAATGATGAGAAACAAATATAACTTAAATGTAGGACTCAATGAGAGAGAATAGGAAAATGATATCATTTATGATTGATTTTGAGTGTTATATTCCATTTCAATCATTCAAAAATATTTCTTATTTATCATATTTAGTCTTGTTTGATATGACAAATATGTAATATTATAGATGTACCTAAAACTTGTTAGATAAATTTCTTTATTTTTTATATTTTTATATTTTATGTATTTTTAAAAAATACATAAAACCATTCAAAACATTCCACTAATCCACCATTCAATCCTCTGCATTTAAAACCATTCAAAACATTCCACTTTCTTCCATTCAAAGCTCAAACCATACACCACCATTTGAACTAAACTGTTCACACCCATTTAATTTCAGCACCATTTTTTTTATTCAAAACCATGCACCACCATTCACCCCATTCACAAATCACAACCATTCAACACATTTCATCCTCTTCCATTCGAAACCATACCACCACTATTAGAATCATTCACCATTCAAAAATTAAAACCAAACACCACTATTATATCATTACCATTAAACATGTATATAATCCATAATCACTATAAGCTCATAACCATAAAAGAAAAAAAAAAAAAAAAACAAAACAAAACACAACAAATGTTTGTTTACAATACTTACAAACAACTTCCTCTTCTCTAGATGGTTTTCTAACCAAATCAAAGTCTTCCCATACTGCAGAAGTTCTTTTCCTCTTCTTAATGACATTGGAAGATGAATTTTCTGCAATCACATTATCATTATTACAAGCTGCAACAGCATCACTAGGAGTATTACTAGTAGGAGCACTCATCTTCAACTTCAACCAATCTATAATATGAAACAATGTGAAAATCATCTTTAAGAAAAATTCCATATATTAGAGACGCCAATGGGTTAGGTCTGGTATAAGACAAGGTGGATCAGTTCTGAATCAATCATTACTCATTTCTATAAGAAAACCCAAAACAAAATCAACTATTAATCAGGATAATCAAGTATGACCCTTAGAGTTTCATTTTTGATAATATAATGAAATGGAATTAATGATTAGAGGAGATATATAGTTATATTTCTTTTTTATTTTATCTTACACTAGAGGTTTAAATACATGTCTGAGAGTGTCTCTTATCTAATAAAGATCTCCCAATCTTTATTCTTTACCTCATGAAGAGTATCATATCTAGGAGCCCAGATTTCTTTTTTTTTTTTTTTTTTTCAGAATGCCCCTCACACCCACCTCACAACTAGTTGCGGCACATGGGCAACATCTCTCATATTTATATGTTTTCATTTATGGGGAATGCACGGCTTCAAATCTGTATTATATCTCATCCGACAATAGTGACATGGTAAAATCCAGAGTGAAAGACCAGGTCTGAGAGTTATTATGCTTGAGAGCATATTTGGGAATAGGGATGGCAATTTTTTCCATCTTCGATAGGGACCTGACTTTCTCAACTCGATGGGGTCGGGGACGGGAATAGGAATGGGGATTAATAGGAATTTCCGATCAAGGTCGGGGTTGGGGATGGAGATTGAGGTCCCCGCCCTGTCCTGACTCCGATTTATATATATATCAAAATATATTTAAAATTTTTATTTATTTGAAGTAAATTCATTTTTCAAAAAAATACTATTATCTAAAAAAAATTTAGGGATTCGAGTCCCTGTGGGGAACCGTAGAGGATCAGGGATGGAGGACAAATTTTATCCTCAGCGGGGATCAGTGACGGAAATGAAGGTTAATTTTAGAATCAAGGGCGAAGGACGGAAAATATGATCCTTGCCCCAAACCTGCCCCCTTGCCTTTCCTACTTGAGAAACCATTTTCTAATTATTAACAATATAACTAAAATTTATTGAACTTTCCATCAAATTTCTTGAAATTTGAAACCTTGGGCCAGACTATGAACCTTTTCTTTGTTTGTTCATACATAATTATACAAATATGCCTGCTCAAATTATATATATATATATATAGTCTTAGGCTTATTTTATATAACATAGAATAAGTTCCATATGAATAGCTTCTCTTTTCTTTTTCTTTTCCTTTTCCCAAAAAGCTTGTAAAAACTGGTCAGATTGTTTCTCACCTAGTAAGTGGATCCTATTAACTGAGTCCAATCCGAATTTATTACAATCAGTCCATTTATTTTAAGAAACAAAAGTTTCTTTCTTATTTGACACACTTTTAAGAAACAAAATCAGGAAGTGGGGCAATGAGCAATGGGAAATGAGAAATTGAGATACTGGTTAATAATTGAGTTTGCACAGCTTTTCCACTTGCACGCGCGCTTTTTGTCTGGTGATTGATTACTTTTGTACAGTTTTGAAATCAAAGGGATACTAAGCCCTCGTTTGGGAATGCTTATTTTAAGCACTAATTGAAAAAAAAAAATCACTTAAATGCATTTAGGAAATAAGTTTGGATAATTGCTTTTTCAGGAAATAAGCCCATTTTGAATAAATTAAAATTTTGGGTTTTTTCAAGTACTTTTTGAAAAAGCACTTATTGCATTTTTGGCCTGTATTACCCATCACACAAATTTTCAAAATGCCTATACTACCCGTATTTAATTTGAAAGAAGCACTTTTTTACAAACACCCATAAGCAGGGTGGAGCCAAATGTGTTGATTGGGGGTATTAGGCCCCAAAACTTTTTCGTTAAAACCATTATTTATATAGTTAGTAAGTGGAGGCAGGGCCAGAAAAGTAATAAAGTGGGTCCTACCCCCCCTCCCCCCCCTCCCCTTTCCAAAACTTGAAAATCCCACTAAAATATTAAGAATCATTTTCTAAGGCTCCTCCAACTCTCAAAATTAAACATTTTGTTTATTTTTTATTTAAATAATATATAATAAATTCAAATCTTCCTACCACATTTTTCTCCCAATCCTACCTTTTCTATTATCTATCTCATTTTTTTTATTTAACTTCGCCTCCAGAAGAAAATTCTTGATTCCACCACCACTCATAAGTAAGCACTTGTTTATCCAACAAGCACTACTCCCAAACGGGGTTTAATCCCTTTTCTGAACTTCTATCCGAAAAGAACTACCTTCTTTCTTTTGATTCCTCCACCCCCACCGTTTAATACACTAGTAGTAAATTGGCCCTAACTAACTAGAGGTGAAAGTCGGTATCCAATTTAAAGATTTTACACTGTATTAGACTCAGCTTCCGGGTCCACCTATTCAAAATTTAACAAAGTTTCAATCTTAACACGCCCAATTGGGTTAGCGTCGGGTCTTAATTGGGATTCGGGTTGGACTCAGTTCGGGTAGGGTTTGGATTCGTACTTTGCCACGGATTCAGGATGACCCAAATCTCATGTCTGCTCACATGTTTATTTCAACTTTGGCTCAACCTCTTTATCCTTTTGTGCACATTCAATTATTAGTTTTATTTCAACTTTGTCATAAGACGGACAAATCACTAGTGAAAGTAGGCAAATAGTGTTTATATGTATTGTCCGGTATTTAGCATAGCATTCAAACCAGACCAAACCTGTCTCTAAAGCAAGTTGCCACTACTTGGTTGGAAATCTGAGCTGTTCTTCGTTTATTGATGCGTTCTGCAGATTGAACCAGATGCAATGCATTGAAGATTATGAAGGTCGGAGTATGATTGGAAATTCGAATCATATACTGGTGATGGGCCAGTGACACGTAAGAGTGATCCAAATATATGTATGTATATGTATATGTGTGTATAATAGATCTAAATAATATTGAAAATTAAAAATAAACACTTGTGATGCTTTTTGAGTTGTACCCCTAATAAGACGGTCCGGCACTCCCTTTCCTAATCAATCCATTAACCCCTCACCTTTCTCTCTCTCTCCACCAAAAATAATTAAAGAGATTTTACAACTAGACATCTATAGGGTTATGGATCTAGCACATTTGATCTACTTTTAATGATCAATTTATTTAAGATTCTACAACTAGATTACCACATTTTGAAAGTTCGAATACTGGATTATCACATTTTAGTTTAAAATTCGAAGACCAAATTATTACTTGAACCAAAGTATAGGGGATCAGGAATTTTCCCTTTATTTATTTGAAGTCATATACCTCTCTCCCTCTCCACCAAAATAAAGAAGGTCCAAATGTAGTAGTAATGCCAAAATGTAAACATTGATTTGGGACTCTCTGTCACACTACCCACCAAAATAAAGAGATTCTACAACTTGAAATCTGTACTGTAGGGCCATGGAACCATTTGAACTATTATTGTTGATTAATTTATTCAAAGTTGTATACATTATAAATCTTGTATTATTAGTAGTGCCAAAATGTATACATTGATTTGGGACCATCCATTGGATGAACCAAATATCTAAATTTTGAGGTTTTACAACTTATTATTTGTAATCGCAAAATGTATACATAGATTTGGGACCATAAATGGATGCATCAATGCCTAAATTTTTATTAGCCCCTATTATTCGTGCATTTTGTTTGTTCAAGTAAGATTATTTAAATAAATTTACACATGTATAATGTGTATTTATCCTTTGATGGGCAATCTAAAGTTTCAGAAATTGTCAATAATGTTTGGGTTCACTTTTTCTATCCACAAGATTTTAACTCTGTTAAAACCGACAACCATTACCTTCATGTATTGCTGTGGCCACATCAAGATTACTTGAGGCGAGGCGACAGGATCATGTGACAGGATTCTCCATAAGAAAAGGCTATGTCTACATTGTAAGTGTGGAAATTGAGTTGTACATTAAGGTCTCATTTGTTTTTTGTTAAGTTATATATTTAGGTAAATGCAATTATTTGGATAAATTTTTCTTGGGAAACACTTATTCGAGAGTAAGTGCATTTATGCATGTTCTTTTATCTTTCATCTTTCATGTAAATAATTCAATAACCATTTTAGTCATAAAATCCATTATTAAAAGGGACATTTTTGTCCCATTCAAGTGTTGGCAACTTTCCCCCCAAGTGAGAAAGTTATTTACCCATCTAAGAAATGGGTATTACTTACTTGGTAAGTGATACCTAGGAAAATAAGTTTTCCCTAATTCCCACAAAAATCTGAAAAAAGAATATGCAATTCTTAGTCAATGGAAACCAAAATCACATTAACCAACTTTCTCTTCTTTCAAAATCCGAAAAAATAACTTCCCCTAAGAATATCTCCCTATGAATTTAACATATATGTACAATAAATATTTTTAATATGTGACTGAATGCCATATATGCAAAGCTTTTACTTGTGAGAAATCCAATCTCCATGAAACAAAGTAGTTAATTGCAAAAGTGGTTTGATAAAGTGAGGGAAGGTTTCAAAAATTCTTTTCATTGTTTGCTCTAATAATAGAATAACGGGTCTGCAGTTAGGAGGGGTGCAACTTGGATTGGCCCATATCTATCTTAGCATTTTACACTGCTGGCCTTGACCTTATCCACACCATTGCCATTTGCCACACATAAAGCAATCGAGGTAGTGTCGGTCATGAATGTTTTATCTCAAGTAGGATTTTTTTCAGAGGAAAAACGGGTGATGCATTCACGATTCAACAGTAAATGAAACACACCAACCTTGTTTAAAACATGTTCAAAGAATCTCGGCCCATACTGAATAATTTGGTGATCATTAATTAACTAGTGGTGTCAATTGTGAAGCAGTAGCTTTCATTTCTTTTTCGGAAAAGTACGAACAGCTCATTGCAGATTTTTGAATTCTATTGTATATTTATAAAAATTCAAAATATTAAATATTTTCACTTTATACATCAAAGCCCACCCGTGACACTTTATACATCAAAGCAGTAGCTAAGACTCACCCATGGCCAACTATACTTTAGGCCTAATAATTCTGACCCTAGGCTGAATCATCATTCTTCCTTTACTTTTTGCCTTTCTTTTGTGTCAGATGATGATCGATTCCAATGTGATACATTTGTAAATTCATGTGCATGTTTTTAAGGCTCAATTTGAAAAGAGTACAAATGCAAATATGTACAGCATAAATACATACAGAAGGTTTTATACTCTACATATTTACATTTGTACTCCTTCTAAACTCAGCCTAAAACTTTCCTAATATAAAGAAAACCAAATAAGTAGTAGAATGACTACACACTAATAAATACAAACACTGACGCACTAACCAAATTATATATTATTAATATTCGAGAATTAATATATTAATTAGTATTAGATATACCTTACTGAGCATCAGGAGTATCGTCAAGCAAGGCCTCTCTGTCATTGACACATTATGTGGTGATAACCTCATCAATTCAAGCCAGATTTATCGTTTAACCCAACCCAGTATACTGATGACATTCTTAATCACGGTGATTTAATCACGGAGATTTATTTAAACCTATCCTATAATTTTCATTTTTTCTCCTATATAGTTTAGAATCTATTTACTTAATTGACCTTCACTAACGAGTGTTTGTTATGCCATCTAAAAATAGTAATAATATCACTTAAACTGAATGAAAAATGTTCATGGACATGGGTCCGTGATTGTTTATTCCGAATGTACCCTTAACACTTTTTCATACAGAAAAGAAAAATGATTAAAGAGAGCCAAATATAGTGGTTTCTTGTGACTACTTAGGGGTAAAAATGATACTTTTATTTTCTTTTGATTAAATTTATTCAATTAGACATTAAGGTCAAAACTAGCATTTTCTACTGTCATATAATAGAATTAAGGTTGATTAAATAAATTGATTGCAAACTACAAAGGGTAGTGTTTTAGTAAAACACAAACCATAGGGTAGGTTTTAGTAAACCTATAAAACTATAGGGAATATTTTAGTAAATGACCCTATTTGAAATTATAAGGCTTTTTTCCTCTTCGAAAAGGGTGTGGGGTCAAAGCAGCGTGAATGTAACTACATGAGATCCATTGTGATCTTAAAACGGAACAATGTTAAGAGTTCATTTGGTTCAATAGTCGGAATTGGAATTGGAATTAGAACCAAAGTCCTTTGGAATTGAAACCGGAATAATCTATTCTCATAGTCTATTTGATTTAGACAGGAATGGGAATGAAATTTTAAATAAGCTAGAATGGGATTTTATTCCCAAGGGAGGAGAAGGGAATGGCCATTGGAATGCCATTCCACCAATAATGAAAATGAAATTTTGATTCCATCCAACCAAATAGTTAGAATCGGATTGATGTACTCTGATTCCGATTCAATACCTCTATTCCCAAATGGGCCCTAAAAGCAACTACACACTTAATTGCAATTTTTAGGTATTTTTAATTTGATAATGATTTAGTCCATTCGATATGACTATTACCTTTTATTTATAATATAATGGATATGACTACTATTACCCACATGCGTTTTAACATGACTCCAGATATTTTGTCACCGGCGTGGAAAATTATCATTATTACCACACCCTAAAGCATTCAGTCAATCCGGATTCATGCATTACGTACAAATAATTGAATATTTTGAACCTTATCGGATCGATTTTTAAATCATTGGTTTAAAAAGGAGTCAAGGTGGAATTTGAGACTTAAAAATCATGTGCTATCCAATGATCTGAATCTTATTAAGTTAGCGTTAGCATGAGAACGTGTGCCACGAGGCACGAGAAATTGTTTGTCTTGAATTTGATATTTATCCTTAGCCTGCGTACTTTGGCAAACTAGGCTTAATAATTCTAAGGTGGCTTTGATAAATCTGAAATCTGAAATGTTAAAAATATGTTTAAAATGTCTAAAATCTAAAAAGTGACATTGTTGTTTTTCAATTTTCTTAGGCTATGAATAAAGAAGGTTGTTTCTGTTGGATCAAACCTTCAATATCTGAAATTCATTGATTTTACTATTTTATCCCTAAAATAGACTATTTGGTAATTTTGAGTTCAATTTATATTATTTCATTAAAAATAAATTATTAATTCAAAATAATATTGAAAAATATGAGTAAATTATAAAAAATAAAAAAATAATTTATTAAAATAAGAATAAAATTAAAAATATATATATATCAATTTATAAATTATTAAGATTCTAAATAATAATGAAATCAGTAATGAAGACCATGAAGCAATAAAAAAATAATTATCAAATTAATATCTTAAAACTATTAAAATATTTAATAATTAATAAAAATTAAAAACAATTAATATTTAATACAAATACAATTTATAAAAAGTAATTTCTTAAAATAAGAATAAAATTTGAAAGAACAACCATTACTGTTGAGAGTTGCAATAGCGGTGGCTAGAAGACGGGGGAGAAAGAGAGAAATCTAAGAACCACCGCTACTGAGAGTTGCAAAGATAGTGGCGGGAAAGAAGAAGAAGAAGAAGTAGAAGATCTGAAATGTAGCATCGTTGGGAGTAGAGGATCTAGAGAATGCCAAGGAAAGAAGAAGAAGAAGAAGAGAGCAGAACTTCCGAGCGGCAATTCTCCTTTCTCGAACTAGGGGAAGAGTCGAATGACCTAAATTTTTGGCTTATATGAAGGGCATTATGGGTCATTTCAAATTTTTATGAGGGCATCTTTTGTTTTTCATCCACATCTGAAATGCCTCTTAGCACATTAAGCACCTAGGGAGCCTCTTTTCTACTTTAATATGAAATTAGGTTTTAGATTTGAAAATCAGACCCAACCCAAACGTAGGTGGCATCTAAAAAGCAACATTTTTAGACTTCAGAGTTCTGAAAAGTGCTATCAAATGCCACTTGAGAGTTAAAGTGCTATCAAATTGAGTTCGGTTAAGGCTCTTGTTTTTTCGCAGTGCAAATCTCAATTATATACAAATTTTGCACCCATTCGTGAATGATTTGCACTCCTACCTAATATACTTTTATCATATTTGGTACTTACTAGAAGTAAAAAGTTTGCATCTCAAAAGCTAATGCAAAATTTGCATCACTTTTTTTCTATGCCAATTATCTCTCAATTAAAGTGGGGATTACATTATTTAAGACAAACTCAAATAAAAACAAATTAAACAAAGTCAAACCCAAAATTAAAGTAAAACAGAATTTATATCAGCCTATTTACACTACCATGCATTTATACCAGTGCAAATGAAATTCAAACTGCAAACAAATTGAACCTTAAGAGTTAAGAATATATTAACAGGTGCTAAGCATGTTGTTTCTTTTGGATTATTTTTTCTATGCTAATTGTAGAAGGAAAAGATTTTTAATTCTTTTTTCTTCAAATAATAAGTTTTGGGTGACAACAAAGAACCAAGAATATTGATTTTGCCCTTTGTGTGGATTCATTTTAACAACCCATGACAGGATTCCTTGGCAAGAAGTAAACTTGAAAGCTGGAAGGCTGAAACTGCAAGTTGTTGTTGTTGTTGTTGTTATTGTTGTTGTTGTTGTTGTTGTTGTTGTTATTATTATTATTATTATTATTATTATTATTATTATTATTATTATTATTATTATTATTATAGAGAGAGAGAGAGAGTTATCCTTGTTCTTTTAATTCCTAGGTAAATGAGAAATGATTGTTTAGTTTTAGCCATATAAAGTTATTAAAATAGACAATTTTGTCTCATCTATGCAAGGTTTTAAAAACCGGACCAGACATGGAACCGTTTTGGCCACCGTTTCCCAAGTTGAACTATAGTGATAATGTATTTAATTTCTTTAAGATTAATATAGAATTAAATCTAGAGATAATTAATGATGATAATAGAATATTTTTGTTAGGAATGAGCCAACTGAATTAATTGACTTATTTATTTTTAATATTTTTACTATTATGTTTATTTTTAATATTATTATTTTTTAGTATTTTTTAATATTATTAGACATTTGATATTACTTCAATATTTTTACTATTTTATATATTAATTAAAAATAAAATTTCTAATATAATGAATAGAACATAGAATCAATACTAAATTAAGTGAAAGATAATTAATACCTATTTCAATTAATGACAGATGAGTTAAATGTCTCTTGATTACTTTTATCTTCTAACCATTCAAAAGTATAGAAAAATAGGTTTACCTGGACATGTGCCTCTTATGTATAATAAGTATAAAAATGATGTTTCAAAGTAAGATTCATTTGATAAAAACACCTAAACCTTCCTCCTCCTTGAGACTTAGGCCTTGTTTGCTTTTCGGTTAGTTACTTACCTAGGTAAGTGTGTGAATTTACCCAGGTTCTTTTATTTCCCAAATAAATAAAGTAATGACCATTTTAGCCACAAATATCCATTATTAAAAGGGGCATTTTTGTCCCATTCAAGTATTGCCAACTTTCTTCTCATGTAGGAAATTTATTTACCCAGCTAAGAGATGGGTATCACTCGGCTAGGTAAGTGATACCCAGGAAAATGAAGTTTCCCTGGTCCCCACATAAATCTGAAAAAAGAACACCTGTTGTTGGTCATTGGAACCAAAATCCCATCTCCCTTGGGGGAATAAATAACATCCCATGACACCCATTTGAAATCGTTTTTATTGTCATTCCCATTCCACTATAGAGCACATTGGCATTCATACCATTAAGCTTATATGGAAAATGAACAACAGTACTTGATTATTAGAATCTAGAAATTGTTTGCAAATTAGATTGAATTAACACAAGTTTATCCATGCGCATTTAACAAACAATTAGCCTTCCATGCACTGATAATTGATGAATCTTCTTGATTTGCTACTTGACGTGACATTGAAAATTGAATTATTCTTTCTTTTCCCCCTTCATATCTATATTACTATTAAAAGTGTGAATGATAATGTGAATTTTTTGTTTGACTAAAATATCCTAATTTTTTAATTTGGCCCTTATCTAATTGTCAAGACAAATGCAATTTGAACCATTTTTCTCTTCATCCAAATCCCTTTCATTAAGTTTTATATTTTTCTCCTCGTCCAAATCCTTTTCATTAAGTTTTATATTTTTCTCCTCATTCAAATCCCATTAACATTCATTAAATCATATTCTTAACTAAAATAACCCTATTTCTGAATTCCGTCCCTCTCTAATTATAAAGACACAAAATATAATTTGAACTATTACATTTTTTTTCGTTTACAAAAGAGATTAAGACAAAGGTATCCCCTCTCGCAATACCTTCTCAGATGTCGTGCTCTCTTGCCTCTTCTTAAGCAACATAGCCGAGGGTACACTCAAGGATATTAAATTCGGTAGTGGAGTATGTGCTCTAAATCACTTATTTTTTCAGATGATATTTTAATATTTGGCAAGGCCTCTACCGCTGAACTTCAAGGAATCAAAATTTGTTTGGACAACTTTAGTGGGTGGACGGGTCAAGTAATTAATGTACATAAATCCTCTATCATTTTCAGCCCAAATATTCATAAAAAATCGTGGGTAATTTTAATAAATACTTGAGAGGTTATTATGATCATCAACGGTTTTGCAAGGAAAATTGGAAACTTAACTTGGAGAATATGTCTAATAAACTACAAGGTTGAAAAGTCAAGCTTTTGTCTCAGGTAGGAACGGGAGTGCTCATCAAGACTACTTTCCAAACAATCCCGAATTATTTTCTCACCATCTCTTTGATATCAAAGGATTATGCCTCGAAAATCAACGCTCTGTAGAGACTTTTAGTGGGAAATATGTTTACATGAGAAAATGGGATCTCATCATAACATATAAGGATGATCTGGGATTCCGGGATGTGTTGGACATTAGTAGAGTCACGACAATGAAGCTTATTTGGCATTTCGTGACAGCCTATGGGTTTAGGTAGGTCCTTATTGTAGTTAATATCAGATGATCCTTGGGTGGATGGATGGACTCCAAATGATTTCCAATCCAAAGGCACTGGACCATGTTTTACTGATTTAGGTGGTGTTCGGTATCGTGGTTATCCACAATATATATTGTGTTTGAAAACACACTACAGCTCATTTGTGTGGTTCGATTCAGTGTGGTGTGGACCGAATCACAACATCTTGTGTAACAGTCCACACTACATTGCAAAATCTCGGCAACAGAAAGAATCGTGGATTGTTCCATGCAACGGTGAAAAACTCTAAGAGCCAATTGATTTCCTGCTTCCCATCAATATTCCATCCTAAGAAATATTATTATTGTAGTTTTTTTTTGAGGAAACCATTGTAGCTCTTGCTCTCCCATCAGTCTGCCTTGCCACTGGAAGAAGGTGGCCAACATCAGTCAAAGTTACCCCAGTTCATTGAACATATGTTCATCAACTATTTGAATAGATGTTCATTTGGGATTGAACCACTGTTATATCTTGCGTCAATACATTGAACCACCGTTTGTTCATTGACTGTTTGAACCTTCATTGTGAGATGCATGGAATGAAACCACAGTGTGGACTGAACTGCACCACATCTTACAAAACCCCTAAAGGGGTGTGGTGTGGTTCAGTCCATCCATTTTTTTTGTCAATAGTACAAAACACCTACCCTGTTGTGGTGTGGTGTGGATGCATCCATGTCATAGGTATTGTGTGAATTGAAAAATATTACCCAATTTCTCATCCACACTAGAAAATACTCTCTTAATTGTTAATATAAGATGGAGAATTCAAGCTTAGTCTTTGCAAAATGTTCAGTGGTGGTATAGCAAGTATATAAGGGTCGGTGCAATTTGATAATGAGCCCTTTGACGTTACAATGATAGTAAATAGGATCCATGCACAGATAGACAACATATTGGGATCCATTGCTTTGGGTGATCAGAATGGTAATGAAACAACTACGAGATCAGTTAATAATCTATCTTCAACTGAACCCCCCGAGGCACTATCTTAAAATAAATTTTGATGCATGAGTCTACATCAATTACTAGAGCAGGGGTTGGGTTCATTAATTGTTAGAGACACCGTGGATCGATCATTTATCATGCATTAATTATATTGCTCGTTCGGTTGCTTTTCCAATTTCATCTGCTGTAGCCTGTAGAGATTGAGGCGTTAACACTACTGAGTACTGATGGAAAGTAGCTCTTAAACTTCATCTTCACCATGATTAATTCCCTGTTGGAGGGGTCTCAATAGATACTCCTTGGTGTATCAAACATTATAGGGTGTTGTTGAACCGAAATCCTCATTGATAAGTATGATTTAATTTTTGTCACACTTACTGGTTAAAATTAAAAAGGCTCTTACTGTTCCGTCCTTTTATACTTGGTTCATTACCCCAGACTTTTTTAGTCCTATATATGATATAGGGGTGGCCACGAGCCAAGTTGTTTATGAATTATTTGAGTTTGGCTCGATTTCGTTTAAATTGAGTTTCAAGTCGAACTCAGCTCGTGAGGCTCGCAAACCTACTAGAATGAATAAATAATTTTTATTATATTCATCCATCCATCCATACATACATACATATATATATATATATACATACATACATATATATATATACAAATAAATAATTTTTATTATATAATAAATTTTATATATAATATTTTTATTTTTATGTATAATAGTAAATAATTTTTATAATCCTTATTTATGTATGTAAAATAAAAACATTATTTATATATATATATATATATATATATATATATTATTTTTAATGTGTAATAAATGATTTTTATAACTCTTAATTTTTTGTATGTAAAATAAAAAAATTATATTTTTATATGTATATTCTTTATTTTTTAGAAAAAAAAACTTGACTTGCAGTCGAACTCAAGCCAAGCCGAACTCAAACTTGCTAACTTTGAACCAAGCCGAACTCAAGTTCAAATCTTTAGCTTAAATCGAACTCGAACCTAACACAGTTTTAACAAAACGAGCTCAAATAACCAAATGTTCAGTTGGACTCAACTCGTATCCACCCCTATTAGTAATAATTAAATGACTCTAATCTAAGCAATATTTACACAGCACCTGCAAAGTTACTAGTTTATTATACAAAAGTTGATTGAGGTTTTTCTCCCCATTAGTTTATATTAGTAAATAACTACGCTTTGTGATCTGGTTTCCACATTCCAAAATGACATAAAATCCTCTGGTTTTTTTCTTCCATTTATCCACTGAAGAGAACCCCGTCAAAATCCCTTCGTTTCTAGACGTTTTGGCTTCTAAAAACTTCATAAAAACCTCCGGTTTAGGACTTGGGAGATGATAACTCACTACAGTAGCTTCCAACGAATTCTGCTTCTGGGTGAGGGAGATTTTTCCTTCTCCGTGTGTTTGGCGAGGGCCTTTGACTCAGCTACGAATATGGTCGCCACTTCTCTTGATTCATTTGGTAAGTTGGTAGAACCCCGAAATCTTTTCTTTTGGCTTTATAGATCCAAATGCACAGCTATCCCAATGAAGCAATACTACTGAACGCAACTTATTGCATTTTATTTTTCAGGGTTTCTCAAATCGAATTACAGTAATGCCGTCTCGTACATTGAAGAGCTATGCATGGAGTGGACGCGACAACAATGGCTGATGATTCTCTTTTCAAACCCCAGAATTTTGATCGGATCGTTTTTAACTTTCCCCATGCAGGCTTTGTAGAGGATGAATCTTGGTCAAACCAACTCCAGTGAGGCAAAACTATGCCAGTTTCTGTTAGATGATAAAAACTAATTCAGGGATTTCATTTAACAGCTTAAGTTTTTTAAGTTGAATGGTTTTTGAGATTGTATCAGAGCAACTTTGATAAAATGGTTTAGTGTTAGATTCTCATTGCCCCATTATAATTAATTAAATTTAAACACAAGGTATTAGTGGGCTTGTGCTTAATGCTTCGATATGTCTTCGTGGGGGGTGTTAAGAGAATAAAAACTTAGGACTAGGAGTGCTCATAGTCTTCGATAGTATCAGTTTTGAAAAACCGGTAATCTAAACTGAACAGAAACTAATCGATTAACTGCCAGTTCGATTCATTGGCTTTTCAGTTTCTTGACTTTTAATATATATTTATAAATAAAGATATAAATATATAATAAAAAACTAGAAATACATATAAAATAACATATTATAAATAATAAATCATATATTATATATTATAAATATATATTTATGTATAATTAATGCATATATTTTTCTTTATAATATATATATATATATATAAAATACATAAATGTATATATACCGATCAGTTTGATTAGTTCTGTTTGATTTTTTAGTTTTTCAAATTTTCATGATCACTTTACCTATAACTTAAACTTTTACAACACTTTCACTGGCCTTGCCATTAGTCAACATGCATAATATATGAATAAATCTGCTGAAATGTAATTGATTTGGATTGATCATTTAAAAAAATTTTAGTTCACAGAATTCTACCCGGATTGATGTAGGACAATTTATCATTTTCTACAATATTCTACAATACCAAGGTTCAAAGTATCGATACGTATTAGTTCATATCGGGGTTCTGATCAATTCAGAGGGTGGAGGAGCCTTAAACCGCCCCGTGAACCAATTTTATAAAAAATAAAAGAAGTTCCGATACTACCCGATTCAGCGGTAGGGGCTGAATCAGTTGTGTAGAATATCTTTGAACTCTCAAATCTAATCTTTGTTTCTCACTTTGACTTCTTTGTAATCACTTATGGCGTTCTGCTTTAACTTCTCTGTAATGTTTGCTTCTTCAATAGGAGGCACCGGAAGCTGGTAAGGCTGTTCTTTGACAATGCAAAAGAGTTGATCAATCATCTGGGAGAAAATCACAGTACCCACAAGACAAATGGTTTTTTCTTCGAATGGTACTTGGAACTCTAGTGGTCTTCGGTTACTGGAGGAGGTGGAGTTCAAGTTGAAAGACTATCCTGGTTACAGTACCAAATATGGATTTGGGGGGACAGATCCTTTAATTGTAATCCAAGCAAGACTTACAAATTCGGTTTTTAAGTATGAGTTGTGTTTCCAAACGCCAGTATCAATTCTTTTTTTTTTCTTGGTATGGGACTATGGTGGATATATCCTTATATACTTTTGATTGAGAAACCATGTGGATTGTGAAGTGATTACTTTGATTGATTTCTTTGATTTGGGTATAATCCACTAATGGGAGACCAAGGATCAATCATAGTTCCTTCACTCGTATTCTAATTCGCCCCGTTTGTTTTTTTGGGAAGTTATTTATCCAGATAAGTGTATTTATCCATGTTTTTTTATTTTTTAAATCATAAAAAATCATTATTAAAAGAGATAATTTTATCTTGTGCAAATGTTGACAACTTTTCTCATATGACACTTGTATGAATTTGTGAGGGCTTAAAAAGAAGCTTTAACAGAACCATTTAACCATAAAAAGCCATTATTAAAAAGGACAATTTTGTCCCATCTAAGCATTGATAACTTTTCCCTCAAGGCACTTGTTTGGATTTGTGAGAACTTAAGAAAAAAAAAAAAAGAAAAAAGCCTCCGAAAGAAGCTTCAACAGAACCATTTAAGTGGATGAAAAATAGTCAAGATTTTTCACAAACACTACTTATGGGCTTTTCAAGGGAGTCCCAACTCACAAAGCCAAAAGCTAGATCCAAAGTGAAGCTATGAAATCCCTCCCAAAATACTTCAAAATGAAAGGCAACTTCTTTATGAGGATTCCTATTCCCTAGATATGAGTTATCACGTGCCAATCCTCACCACCTATCTTCTGGTAATGGGGAGATGGTAAGATGATTGAATGCAGAATGGAAACAATCTTGAGTTATAAGCAAAATGGCTCAATTTGGAAGGACTACATATACAAATATATATACAGTGCAAATACACATAAAGTAATGCAAAATATAAGGTTTTTGTTTTTACAGTGTGAAAATTTAATGGTAATGGAAAATCTCATCCTTTCATTTCGGGAGATGAATTCATAAAGTGGGAAAAACATGCCAATGAGGAGGGTGATGTGGCTTATTCCCACACACTAGCTAGCATATAACTATGATTTTCGAAAAGGCATAACAAACTACCCCATTCGCTAAGGCAAACATTTCAGGTTCTAAGGATTGCGGAGGGCTGAGGTGGTTAAATGCCATATTCCGAGAAAAAATTAAGTCAATGTCATTATAAATTGATGAATATATTCAATTTCTGTACTATGTTGTAATGCTTTAAAAATCGACCTGAAAGGCAGAACCAAAACTGCTTTGGCCATTGGTTTTTGAGTCAATAGTTTAATTATTCGGTCCAAACAAATGCTGTTATAATTAAAAAAACTAATAATAACTAAATAATGGTTGAAAACAATTGTTTGGGTCGAATGGATCGACAATTTGACCATTCAGGCCAGCGGATTATTGACTAAGTAAATGTTCTTGTGCAAAAGACCAGGTTAAAGTTAAAACGGAACTAATTGTTTGGATGGTTTTTCAATTGAATGGTCCGACTGTTTGTGTCAACCATGATTCGAAAACGTCTAACCTGCCCAATTAGACACTTGCTTCGTGTCTAATTAAGTATGCTATATATTTGGAGCCTGATCTGCTGTTCTGTATCACTTTGCTATCTAGTCCATCACAAATGAACACGTCTGTGTTTTGTACACTGATGTATGGGTTATATAGAAATGCTCGATCGTGATTGGTTACCTAGCCAATGATACATAGATACAGCGGTGCGAATAGCAAAAAAACTTAGGCTGTGGGGGGGTCAATAACCTATGCTGTTGAGAGCATTTGTGAGAATGATGCGTTGCCATGAGAGTGGGTAAATTAGTAATTGCCCCTTAATTTATTTTGACCAAAAACAAAGGCATGGGCGTGAATAGGTGAATAAGCCTAGCCCAAAATCTCTCTCAACAGCATAGGCTGTAGGCTCCCAACAGTCAATATTATCCCACGAACAGCAAATCCCAAGTGTTGTATTTGATTTAGGGCAACAGCGTGGCTGTTGGGGGCCAACAGCCTACCCTGTGTTTAGAGTGTTTTTGGGCTGAACAGCTTAGGGTCCGTTTGGTTTACAATTGGAATTGAAATCAAAATCTTTTGGAATTGAAATCGGAGTGGTCTATTCCCATAGTTTGTTTGGTTCAGACAAGAATGGGAATAGGAGTTAAAATCATTCATTCCCAAGGGGGGCAGGGAATGGTCATTCTCTCAAATGGGGGTATGCCATTCCAGCAAGAATGAGAATGGGATTCCCATTCCGTCCAACCAAACAGTTGGAATCGGAATAATCCATTACGATTCCAACTCCAGACCCCTATTCCTGTGAACCAAACAGGGCCTTAATCCATTTATGCCCATATCTGGCTTTTTGATTAAAAGGAAATAGGGAGCAATTACTATTTTACCTCACTCTTATGTCAATGCGGAATTTCCAAGAAGGTTCTCAACAGTATAGGTTCTTAACCTCCAACAGCCAAAGTTTTTCCTCAATTTAGGGCATGTTTCGGACAGCAGCAAGTTGTTGCTGTCTCTTTACCACATCAGTGTCACATATGTGTTTGGGACTCAAAAGTCAGAAAATACATTTGGCAACAGCCGGTTAGGGTGTTTTTTCGGATGAAATTGGAAATCCGAAACCAGGATGGTTGGAGCATCTTGGGGACGTTTGGAGAAACAAGTTGGTCATTCATTGCATGGTCCATGATGTGGATCTGAGGTGTATCCGCCCTGGGACAAATTCCCATCCCCAAACCTTAAACACCAAAGCTTTCATCTATTTGCCTCTCGTCAGTAGGTTATTCCCACCGATCTCCTGCCAATAAAACACATTCCAACACTCTACCAACTTGATTTAATACCACATATCTCACTATAAGATTGGGATCTGCCATGTATCATATATAGGGTGCCAGAATATGTTGATAGGTTGTTGGAATGTAATTTATTGACAGGTGACCTGGATTCTTCACCGCCAATCACAACAATAAAACTGGTTAAAGGCAGCGGTTTAGAACCGGCGGTCTTAATGTCCCCCGCTAGAGTGATATCTGAGGAGGCGGTCTTCTAAAGACCACCGCCTACATCGATTTTAGAAGCTGATGTGGTGGTCCATAAGAATATGCTCGGCGGATTTTACAACCGGACCGGATGATATATGCCATCTACCATTTTGTAGGATGAGGTCCTTAATTAAGTATTAGTGTTGTGTGTTCCTGATGAGTTCCATTAGCCATTGGCGCATATCCACCTTGAATTAATGGTAAGGATACAAGGGTCATCATATATGAAAATTTGACTTCCAACCTAACTTGCCATATGAAATCAAACTTTAGAGGTTTTGCCACATATATAATTTGTCTCCACCTTAGAGAATGACCTGAAGAGGGGTACTAAGCAAACATGCATCCACTTTTCAAATCCTTTTCTTTTGACCCATAATCTATTAAGCTTATTGTAGAATATTCTCTCTAGTACTTCTGAAAGAAGAAAGGTGAATACCATCTAGCCCTGAAGCTGTATGAGATATCATATTTTTGACAAATTCCCATCCTAATCAGGTAAATGTATATTAAGAATTTCTTGGCTTTGATCTTCATATAAGTGTAGCAGATGAAGTTCAAAAAGGTCTAAAGCAGGGGATTGGAGCCTACCTCCAATCTGCTCAACCAATTCTTCAAAAGCTTGAGGGACTTCTTCAATGGATAATGGTTTCCCCTCATATAATTGATTCCCCTTCTAAAATTTGTTATTTGGTGAAAATAATTTGTATTTCTATCTCCTCATCTCTACATATTTCCCCAGATTTTAGTCTCTGCATCTGTTCATCCCTAAAGGTATGTTTGGTTTGAAGGAAAAAGTAGGGAAAGGAAGGGAAAGGTAGAGAAACCTTTAATCTTGTATAGATTTCCCTACTTTTCCTTCAAACCAAACATAGTCTAATAAGCCATTTCTCATACTCCTGTAGCCTATATAGCTCAAGTTGTGGATCCATTTGATTAATTTCCTTTGCAGCCATGTCCTTTTATTTGTTTTGTCACCTTGTCATTGTTATATCCAAATATTGTTCCAAGTTGAATTTCATTTCACATTTTTAAATTTCTGAATTATCCTTTGTGTTACTCCTCCTTTAACTTCTTTTTCCCACTCCTCTTTGATTATTTGCTCACTCTCGGCACTTTCCATCCACATGGTCCCTTAGTCGTTTTGATCATTATGTTTCCCAAGAACTGTCATGCATGGTTTGAGATTTTTGCATATTTTTTTAAGACATTAGCCAAACCACTGTAGCCACGTCAGGCATAGAGATATATTAATTGGGTCGTGCCGCCTGTGGCCTGGCATGGCCTAGCATGGCCTAGCATGATTTTGGGCTGATCCGATATGACGAAACGTGGGTCGTTCCAGGTCTAGGGTTTCAGGCCATGGGTCAATGCGACACGGTACGATTATGTGTGCAATATATTATATATTATTATATTATTATATAATTATTATTATATATATAATAATTATATAATATATTAATATATATAATTTTATTTTCAATTTTATATTAATATATATAATTTTATTTTCAATTTTATTATACTATTTCATTTTACTATTGTATATATACACATCAAAGTTCATATAAAATAAAATTTTAATATTTTTTTTTTATTTTTTGTCCATTTTGTTAATTTTAAATTTTTTATTATTTTTTTTTAATTTTTTAAAAAATGTACCTCTCACAGCTTGGCCTAGTCTAAGGCTTGGCCCATGGTACAAGATGGGCCCATTTAGGCTTGAGCTGTAGACCATACCGAGCTAACGCTCAACATATCCCATGAGAAAGAAGCAAGGCCCAACTCAGCCCACGGGCCGGCACAGCACAATGAGATCCACCAAACCAACACAACCTGATTTACACCTCTAGTCAAGCATCATCTATTCAGACTTTTAACTCTGGCAAGACCACTTTGATTATTACACAAGTGTAATATGGGCCTCAGCTATTAATTTCCACCAGATTGAACTGCTCTATCAGTTGAGCTAAATACCAAGAGGGAGAGTGGAATTGGTATCTGCGACCTTTATAGCCCATTGGACACAAAATGTCATACAAATTACCACATAGAACCCATCCCTTATCCCTTATCCCTTAAGAACTCCAGGTTTTACTGAAACAGCCATAAATCTTTTCTCATTGATCTAGTTGGATGCTCATAAGTCAAGAATAAACACCCAATCTGTGTAATTGGAAAAAAAAATTTATTTCATAGAAATTAACATAATCATTTTGATGCTATATGCATAACTAAGCTTCTTGGTCAATACATAGCTATGCTACATGCTCGAACTTTTTGTCTTTGAGAGAAACAATATATCAAGGTTGTGCAAACGGCAGAGCTACATAAGGTATCCCATATAGGTTATTTCACCCCTGATGTTCCAAGATATAATCTTCATACTGACAAGTAAAATAGCAGTAGATAAGTAATAGATTAAGCAAATATTTGGAAGAAAGTAAATTTCGTACCAATTCACCAGCTTGGATTTATTGACTATGCTTTGCCACAGAATTCCCATCAATCACCTTTCTGCCAACATGTTTTTAGCAGTGTTTTAAAAATTAACCCAGAGACTGAATCGTTTTGGCCTTCAAGTCACGAATCACTGGTTCGACCATCCAGGTTGATTCAGATCGTGTTACATCACCTTTTATATATATATTGTATGTGTACAAATACATATTTAATCTAAGTTTTTTAATTCAGCTTTTAATTTTTTATATATATTAAAATTTGTATTTTGAGGCCAAAAAATGTTTTTATTTTTTCGCGAAAATAGCAGGACGAGGCGCCTGAGATGCATAGATCTCGAAAGTTTATTAAAAAAAAAAAATCACCTCAATCAGACATCCCACGACCCAGTCATCAGTTCGACCATTCGGGTCGAACGGTTTTTGAAAAAGTCAACAGTTTTTTGTGAAAAGCCAGGTTTTGCTAGAACCAAAACCGGAAAATCAAACGGGTGACAGTTTGAACGATTCGACCATCCAGATTAGCAGCACGTTGAAAACCTTAGTTTGTAATACTAGCTTGAGCCAAAAATACAGGTCGTGGTTGCCTGAAAAAACAGACTTGAAATGCTAGAAAACAGCCTTTCAAATGCCAAAAAATAGGCTTCTTGGACTAGGATTTTAGAATACGGTTTTTGACCATTCAGGTCGGATGGTTTTTGACAAAGCCAATGGTTTTTGGTGAAAAGTCAGATTTTGCTAGAATCAGATCCGGAAAATCAAAACCTTGGTTTGTAATACTAGCTTGAGCCAAAAATTCAGGTTGAGGTTGCCTGAAAAAAACAGACTTGAAATGTTAGAAAACAGCCTTTCAAATGCCTAAAAATAGACTTCTTGGGTTAGGATTTTAGAATACGGGTTAGATCAGGGATTCAGGTTTGGAGTAAAATTTCGCTAGATTTGATGTTTTTAAGGATTAATTTCACTCGGATCCGGTCATGAACTGTATATATGTTCTAGCAGATTAATAGTCTTGCTTGTCGGAAACTATAGTAAAGTGCTAGGTTTCGAACAAAGGATCTACTTTCTGTCGGAACAGTGTTACCGGAAATCTTTAAGCTTGGTCACTGAATCTAGCATCTTAAAGAACAGAAAGAACACATCGATCGATTTATAGGTTATGTGTTTAAATCTAGCTTGTTGCCAGAGATTTACATTCTTGCCGCTGAGGCTCAGTTTGGACTTTGGAAAGAATACAAATACGAAAATGTGAAGTTTAAAACCTTGTATTTTATATTATTTTAATTATATGTATTTTTACTGTAAATATTTGTATTAGTACTCCTTCCAAAGTGAGACTGAAAATTTTGTAGAGTTTCCACCCAGATTCTGTCATATCCACCGAAGATTTGGTAGACTTGATCCAATGCGATCTAGAATACAAGAATTGAATAAACTTAGAAGATTTGGTGGTCATATTGCAAATAAGGCAACTTAGGCAGTGTTTGGCATCGTGTTCATCTTTCGGTCCTATTCACGGGATGAATACCTATTCGGCTGGATCTGGACGGGACCGGTTCATTCTATATCGTGGACCGGTCCCATCTACACCCCAATTTCTCATCCACAAAAAAAAAAAAAAAAAAAACTCGTGGTTAGTGCCTTGTCCACAGTCTATTTTTGATCCCCTGCTTCACACTTTCTTGAAAGGCTGAAACTCTTGTATGTTTCACATTTTAATATTTTGTCAATAAATAAAATATTAATTATTTTACTTAATTTTTTAACTTTTTAAAATTTTTAATAGTTTTATCCAAGGTTTTTGAACCATTGTTGACTCGGACGGTCAAACCATTCGACCCAGGAACTGTCCAGGCAACTAGTTCCGTTTTACCCCAAACCCAATATTTGGCCAAAAGCCGTTGAAAAAGTCAACAACCTGTTGACCTGGGCAGTCGAATCGTTGACCCGTCGACCCGTTCAATGGTTTTTTACCCTTTTTTATTTTTTATTTTTTTTAATTTGTTTGTCAAAATGGCTCGTTCGTTCAAACCAGATGATCAGTCCGTCGACTTAGAAAATGGTGGCCAAAATGGTTTCGTTTCCGGGTCGATTTTTAAAACGTTGTTTTTATCAATAAAATAATATTTTTTAATATTTAAAATATATTTTTTTTAATTTTTAATTATTTTACTATTGTTTTTATAAAAAAAATAATATTTATTGGTTAATATATATTCATTGATGCATTTTTCAATATATTTATCATATAAAATACAAAAATTAGACATTTATCATTCACTGTATAGATCATTCATAAAATGTATATGAGATACATGGAATCAAAAAGTGTGGCGTGGAACTGGTTCAGCCCACACAGTTTGTTTATAATTCAGAACAGTTATGGACTGTGGTGTGGTGTTGATTGATTCATGCCACATGATGTGGTGTGGACCGGTCTACACCCACCAATTTTTCATCTACACTACAGAACACCACCTTAGAGTTTGTAACTACGATGAGGATAAGACCACAAATTGATTTCCAAATCTCACAACACAGTCATGGATTGATTGGCTTCTGGTGGGCATCGCTAGTCATCACTGTACAAATATACCACCAAACACCTTTGGGATGCCAAATGTGATCATTGACGTTTTAAATTAAATTCAACCAGTAATCATAACTAGATTATAACTAGATTAGGTGTGATCAAGGGACGTCATGAGTATTAATAATCATTAACTATTTTCTAACTATGGAAGTAAATCAAATACATGGCTATACACGAACAGATATGTCCATTCTCATAGTGATTCTCCAAAATGCTATTACACAGTTTACAACACAAAACACTCATCTCTATTTCACTCGAGGCTCTACAATATCCTGAAAATAAATTTCCCTATAATCCGAAAACAAATTCACATCAGAACCACTCCAAAATTTCTTATACATCTCCAACATGCCATCCATCATATTAAACAGTAGTCTGGATTTTGGAGCTTGAACCTCTTAGCATTAGAAGTTGAAATGGCTATATTTATTTGAAAAAATCAATACTAGCCAAAAACATGATACCTTAACAGCTTTAACCAATCAACCCCCCCCCCCCCATTTGATAAATACAACCTTATTGGTTATCACTTTTACGAAACTGGTTGATTGGTTACTAGTTTTTTTTGGTATCATAATCAGAAAAATATTTCTTTTACTAGTCTTACTTGTATATTCAAATTGGATAGGGATAGGGCTGGCAATCTTGACCCCAACTCATTTGACCCACCCAACCCATTCACCTTGGAACCTACCCATACCCACCCATTCTATTGGTATGTCAATATGGGTTGAGTAATCCATTAGGGTTAGTGAAAAAGGGTTAGGGTGGGTTGAGTCGAGGGTACCCATTAGGGTCAAGGTGGGCTGGGTCGCACGGGACAGGATGGGTTGTGTCTATACTCACCAAATCTCAAAAAATACAGTAGTTGAAGTGATTCAAACTCAAGCTTCTTAGCGCACACATCTCATTACAAATCGAAACCACCATGTCATATTTCATTTTGTGATTATAAATGAAATAAAATAGTTTTTATTAACTTTCGTGTTCAAATGCAATTTTACATGAAAGCACTTTCACAAAAGTACTTTTACACGAAAGCACTTTTACAAAAGTACTTTTACACAAAAGCACTTTTATAAAAGTACTTTTACACAATCACTTTATGGAAGTACTTCTATGAAAACATTTTGAAAGCATAAAAGCATTTTTATATAAGTACTTTTAGGAACACTTACAAAAGTACTTTTACACGAAAGCACTTTTATAAAAGTATTTTTACAAAGGTACTTTTGTGAACACTTTTATGCAAGTACTTTTATAAAAGTACTTTTACAAAAGCACTTTTATAAAAGTTATGATTTTTTTTTGCAATTTTCTGCATTTCTGTAAGTTTTTGCAATTTTTATTTTTTTTGCAATTTTTTGGTATTTTTCTACATTTTTTTTTGAAAATTTCTGGTAATTTTCTGCATTTTCTACAATTGTTTGTGCTTTTCTGCATAACTTCTGCATTTTCCTAATGTTTTCATGCATTTCCTGCAATTTTCTAGTATTTTTGCATTTTTTTCTGCATTTTCTGCAATTTTCTAGTATTTTTCTGTATTTTCATAATTTTTTGGTATTTTCTGAATTTTTTACAATTTTTTGGGTATTTTTTTTGCATTTTTTGCATTTATCTACAATTTTTGCAATTTCTAGTATACGGGTTGACCTGACCTGTTTTTGGTCACGTGGCAATCTCTCAAAAATGCTTTTTCGAATATACAAGTCAACCCAACCTGTTTCTGTCACGTGGTAGTCTTAAGAGAGATGATTTGACAAAATGTTTTTTTCAGGTATACATGTCAACCCAGCCCTATTTTGTGGCATCCTTAAGAGAGATTACTCTCTCAAAAATTGTTATTTTCAAGTATATGGATTGCCCCAACCCATTTTCTGCCATGTGGCAATCTTGAGAGGTGTTCCTCTCACAAATTTGTTACTTTTGGTATATAGATCCAAGGTTCAAAGTACTAACACGTATCGACCCGTATCAGGCAATACGTATCATTTCAGGAGCTCCCCGATACGCCCCTATAGAGGGTGTCTCGGGGTTCTAACCAGTTCAAGGGATGGAGGAGCCTTAAACCAGCCCCCCCTGAACCAATTTTGAAAAAAAGAAAAAAAAAAAGAAAAAATACCAATATATCCCAATACACCCCTATTGACATATCGGGTGTATTGATATTTTGAACCTTGTCCAGATCAACCCAACCCATTTCTACCACATGACAACCTTGAGAGATGTTCTTAAAATTTATTATTTCAAATATACAGCCATCCCAACCCATTTTTATATTTATAGGTGAGTAGGTGGATCAATATGGGTGAGGGTGGTTAAGGGTCAATATGAATGAGTCAAATGGGTCAATATGAGTGAGTCACATTAAGGTGGATTATAACCCGTTAACAATGATTGATGATAAATCATAGGGGGTTGGTGGGTCAATATGAGTGGGTTGATATTCAACCCTTACCCAACCCACCCATTTAAGACCCCTAGGGATTGATTGTGAGCAGGCTTCACAAATCCTACACGGCTAAGTGTCAATAAATCCATCTACCATTTTGCATGCCATTCAATTTCTAAAGCTTTAAACCATCTTCCATATATCAATACGCCCGATATATCTGTATCAGGCGAATCGATACCTTTTCTTTTTTTTTTATTTTTTTATTTTTTTTCAAAACCGATTAAGGGGGGGAGGGGGAGGGGGGGCAGTTTAGAGCTCCTCCACCCCCTAAACCGGTCAGACCCCCAATACACCCACTTTAGGGGCATATCGGAGAGGTCCCAAAACAATACGTATCGGCTGATATCGATACTTTGAACCTTGGGTGGTTTGATTTCGAACTAGAAAGAACCAAAAGAAAAAGAAAATAGGGCCAATCCGTGTCGATTTCATTTGACAAAGCCCATGCATAAGAATAGATAAACTAGAAGAGGGAAAATCCATTTTCCTTAGCCACCATCATGTCCAGAGACGGCTTATAGCTACAATTACAAATGCTAGAACAGTCAGAGAGCTGCTGTAAAGATTTACACTTGATTATGAGCTACTACATTTACCTCCAAACCCTGGCCATATCTATATATCTATATATTATATATTTATATATTATATGGAAATAAATCTCCTACCCATTTCCACGTACAGTAAAACCCAAATTAACACAGGGCAGAGTTGGAATTTGCAGCGCCATTCACGAGCAGTTTGTGTCGTAAGTAGCCAATCCCTGCAACTCTGGGCCTTCCAGTCGAGGATTGTTCTCGAAGCTAAAACATTGACGGAAACACAATTATAATGGTACTGAGACGCTGAATGTTCAGATGAATAATCAAAGTGAGAATAGAGAATAACAGTCAAGAAACATGTCCCAAAAATGAGTAAAGAAGAAACTCGAATATTGGCATGGATGAGTGGGAAAACAAGAAGAGATAAGATTTTAAAAAATGATCATATTTATTTATTAAAAAAGTAATCATATTTTTAGGAACCTAGGAATAGCCCCATTAGGCGATAAGTTGAGGAAAAGTAGAATAAGATGGTTTGATCATGTGCAAAGAATACTATTTACAACACTGATGAGAAGTATTACATTGCAAGTTGAGGGTTCTAGAAGAGCAAAAGGCAAGCCAAGGACATGGGTTGAAGTAGACAAATTATTTAAGCACCCATGACTTAAGAATATAATGAAAAGTGTGAAATCGTGGTACAGGATTCATGTAGCCAACCCCATATAGTTGAATATTGTATTAACTATTCAAAGTTTTTATTTTAATATAAAATTTAACTATGAAAGTTTGTTTGACAAATGTGGCAAGGTTGAGATAAAATCTTTCCTATGAATAGAGGGTGAGAGAGGAATTCGGAGACTCTGCTTCAGCCCCAAACTAATTTGCCATGTGGAAGATTCCTAGGCATTCATGGAAGCTTGTTAAACAATTTGACTAGCAAACCCACCCCCTACCCTAATCGGGTCATATGAGAAACCCAAGGCCCTCAGGGGTGGGACGGGTGTTCAGAAATGATGGACACGTGATGGCAATCTTCTTGGGCCAGATTGGAGTAGGGGATTCACCAAAGGGCAGGAATAATTGTAGTCATACAAGCGGTTATGAAAGCAAAAGAGCTGCAGATAAAAAGATTAATTATTGAAGGTGGCTTCAAAGTGGTCAATAGTTGGCTGTTGAACAATGAATCAACGTTGTGAGTCTATAGAAATCAAATAAAATAATTAAGGTTGTTGGCAATTGACCAAGGATGTTGAATTTCAAAATAAATGGATTCAGAGATCAGCAAACTGTATGGTTGATGTCTCATCAAAACAAAGAGTGGGTAAAAATTAGTTTCTGGGCATAATTGTAAAATTAATATTATGGAGATGAGGGAGTCAAAAGGCTCTTTCTAAAAGGAGAATGCATACTGTATATATCTGCTGTTTATTAGTAAAATTGGTTGTCTTTTGGCCAAAACATAAGATTAATTTTGCAAACATTGGAAAGTCTTTTGGCCAAAACTTTTTACATAAACAATGAGCAGAGAGATAAATCTGTACACTTCTTTAGCCCTTTTGAGCTCTAAACAAATTTACTACATGAAAGATTTATAAGTTGTTTGGGGAAGCTCACTAGAGAACATGAATAGTAAGGCTCATTTTGTAGGGCATGCCTAAGCCTAACCAAGCTAGTTACTGTGAAGTATGATTATATATATATATATATATATATATATATATATATATATATATATATATATATCTTGGGAAGGGTAGACTGGATACAGACCTAACCTTTCACATTTTTCTTTTGCACAAGTGGCTGCTCTCAAACTCAAACTCATGTTCTCGATCTTGTCAGCCAAATATTTTATTATTACACTATGAAATGGCCCCTCCATTCATTTAACCAATTGAACTGACAGGCTTCTATTTTTTTTCTGATATCTGGCTTTTTGAAATATTTTATTCTTTAGAATTTTTATACGTTAAGTTTTCTAAAAATTTTTCAAAACTAGTGCCTCACTTTTAAACATGTATTGCCTTGTGCCTCACACATCAGGCTCTAAGAACTGAATTTAGTTAAAATTCTCACTTTTAAAATACTGGTTTTGATGTTTGCTTAAGATGACAAAGATTGCTTTTTCAATGCTTCTTGATACTTTTACCTGAAAACTCTAGCAATCTGTATGTAGTACAATGGGTCCCATCAATCTGGGGTCTTGGGAGGGGTGGACCAGATATTGACCTAACCTTATGCCTTTTTTTACACACAGTGGCTACTCTAAGTCCTAAGACTCTTAACCTTGCATTCTCAATATTGTCATCCCAAGATTTGACCATTACACCAAGAAATGATGTAACAACTGTGCAGAAGACCAACATCAAGAACTCTTCCGGCTAGCATAACTGTTACAATATAGACAATCTACTACCAAGGACCAAGATATTATAACAAAGCATGTATCGGTCCCAAGTCACAACAACGAACTGTCATGAGCAATTAAACTAAATATCCTTCCCAAAAAAGAGATTAAATATAAAACAACTGACAAATTCTGAAAATTTAAAAAGAAAACAGAAAAATTAGTAGGCTTTTGATTCAACATCTGAATAGGCTATGATATATTCCTATATGGATGCTAATGGTTGCATAAAATATAAATTATTACATTGTCCACAAATGCTGATTCTTTTTCAGGTAGAAGTTTATGAGTTACGTGGTTAGTTACAATGACACATCCATTTGTCCAATCTAATGTAATTAATCTGGACTTTCAAAAGAAGAGAATATAAAATGCTTGGAAATCAAAGTTCAATGCAAATCTAAAACACTGGAACAATCATTAAAAAAATAGAAACCTAAATGTAATGATAGAATTGGAGTACTAGGATTAAACAAAATGGTACTTCATCTCTTGAGTGCAAAATCAATTGACAAGATACAAAAAGAAATGAACTCTTACTTGTTCAACGGGATGTGCTCAAATGGTCCAGTTGTTGGAATTGTTCCACATAGATTGTTGTTTGAGACATCTCTGAAAACAGAGGGATGTTCTGGTGAATTCTTAATTATATACCCAAAAAAATGTAAGCGTGGTAAGATGAAAGAAAATTGAAAACTAGCACTGTTGCACTTACACAACTTTGAGGCTTGAAATGCTAGCGAGCTCCCTTGGAATTTGCCCAGTCAATTGGTTGTCATTAAGTCGCCTACACAATAAAAGCAAAATAGTGATGGGCAACAAAAGATTTATAAACTGATTTTGAATTTTTCTTATAAAACTCCCTTGTCAAACTGAGTACTGTATTAATTAATAAAGAAAATGGTTCAAAATGCACATGTAAAAGAAGACCAAAAACACGCTAGGAAGGGAGAGCTGGAGAGGTGAAGACTTCAACCATCTCCCAAATTATAAAGGTGATACTGAACCAATTTTTCAAACTCAAAAGTGAAATCCAATTAAGTATAGTCAAAGAGACAAGTCAAGATATCATGTTACTACCACTGTACTCTGATAATACAATTTCCATGTTTTACTTGGTCATGCTTAGCCTAGAGCCCAGTATCACCAAACCAGCCAATCCATGAACTAGCTAACTTGGGATCACTGGAAATCAGGTTATAATCCTTTACTCAGTAAGATAGTTTAGGAATAGAAAGTCTTTGCCTCAATTAACTCACACAGGAATAGAAAACAAGAAGTTTCAAACTTACAAAAATACCAAAGAGTTCAACTTTCCCAACTCAGGAGGAATGGCCCCTGAGATATTGTTGTTATACAAGTCCAAGCTGATTAGACTCTTCAAATTGCCAAGCTCGACCGGGATTGTTCCTTGAATGTTGTTTTTGTAAAGCTCTCTGCACCAGTTGTCACAAATGGGGACAAAGAGAATTCTAAAGTTAGTACTCAACATATCAAACATTAAGAATTACTTAAGCTAAAATATCCATTTAAATCAGGAATAAATAAGTACTCAACATCAACAGAAGTGCATATGCAAGGCAAAAATAAAGATATGGGAAGCTACTAACAGATATTGCAGGTGTTCAAGTTTCCCAAGTTCAGGTACCAGATGGCCAGATAGGTTAGAGTTGCCAAGGTCCCTGCAAAATTATGCCATAACATAGTAAGTTAAAGAAGTAGGATCAAAACTCCTTTCTTGCACACTTCCTTCTTGCTAGTTGCTACTAAAAGCAAAAGTTAAAAACAACCCACAAAAATAAAAATGCTTCTGGAATAACTATGAAGAAAGAGGAAATTTTGATGCTATCTTTTAGTTAACACCCTTTTGGGAAAATATCAAACTTAATTTGCGTTCTTTTTTTCACCCAACAAAACTCGAAGAAAATGCTCTGTTGCTCTAGATGGAATGCCAAAAGCTTTTCTTTGGCATACATATTTTAGTAGCTCCTTTGCAACAGAAAGCCCTAACCCTCATTTTCTACTCAAAATCCACCCGGGGACACTGTGGTGGATCACAAAAAGGCATACAAGGGCGTATGTTCAGACCAAGTGAAAACACAATAAAAATGAAAAACATGAAGAATTAAATACCAGAACACGACTTCAGGTGAAGATAAATAAAAAGAAGAAAGAAACCCATAAGAATCAAATTCCCCATTAAGAATGACTGTCTTGTCTAAGTGAACGACTTGATTAGATCTCAGAATCCCATACCTCCAGCATCCAGACGAAGCTATTGGTTCCTAGCAAAATCAATCATAAAGTACGACCAGAAACTAACATTTAAATAAATACCCTCATAATTATATAATTATTTTCTCAAGTCCCAAGTCTCAACTACCATCAAGCACATACACATACGCGAAACCAGAAGCATCTATTAGAACCTAATAGTAATTACTGTAATTGAAGTTGCCATAGGAAACCCTTCATAATCACCAAAAAAAAAGGAAAAGAAAAAAAAAAATTAGCTCCAAAAGGGGAAGAAAGAACTAATCCAGAAAAGAAAGTCTAAAAAGTACACAAGTTAACGAGAATCACACCAAGAATCAAAATTTTGAATAGTCAGTATTGAGAACAAAAGCTACAATTTTTCAAACTATTTCAAACAAAAGCCATAACCCAGTAAAGCAAAAACCAAAAATAGAGAAAGATAGTGAGGGAGAGAGACTAGTACACTCTGGTGACACGATTATCCTGATTGCAAGTGATGTGAAACCAAGTGCAAGGATTCACAAGCGTCGGATCCCAGCTCTGAAGGACGTTATCGGGGTCGGACAAGCTCCGGCGCAGCGTGTAGAGAGCATCTCCTTCGGAATTTGCAGAAACCAAAGGGATAACAAAGAGGGCTACGACTAGGGTTACGGCAACATCCACGCTACTGAACCGAGCGGATGCAGCCATCTCTTCCTCGCTTCTCAAGACGAAAGGACCCCGGCTTCCCTGCAAGAATTCGTCCTAACAAGGCTTTCACTTGTTCTGGGTTTCTAGGGTTTGGTTTCAAGGACCCCAAGAAATGGAGACCCGAAAAAGAGAAGAGAGTTGCAGAGGAGGGCGAGATGAGATGAGACGAAAGAGGGTGGAGGATCGGCTTTGGGAATATCAATCAGAGGAAAACATGGGTGATGGGTGAGGAATTCTGCTTTTGTTTTTTCTTTGGTTAAATTAATGGATTAAATTAATTAATGGGAGTAGTGGGTTCTTGGTCTGTCCGTGTGGACCTGCTCAGTGGTGACGGTCCTTTCTTTCCTTTACGTGGGAAAGGGGGTTGGAAGCTTGAAAAGTGGGGTGGGTCTGGTCTGTTCTGTCAAGTGGATGTGAGTTTTTTGAAATCAATTGGAAGGAAGATGGATTGATCGTGTTTGAAATTTGGAGGCTAATCTCGGGTGGGTAAAGTTCACTAATCGGGTCAAGGTCAACTAGGAAACTTCTTTACGCAACTCATATGTTTTTGCCACGTGGAAACATCTTTTGACCCTTGAACCAATCCATGTCCTTGCCTCCTTGCTGGTTTGGTTTGTAAGGTGTTGTTGTAAGTCAGATCTAACTTGGTTGTTTTTCACTTTTTTCTTGCTATTGCTACTGCAACTGGCTTTGTATGGATTAAGAAGGAGATTTGGAGGTTGGGTTGAAACAAGGCCATTTCTTTTTCTTAGACAATGAATGGAGGAAGATTATTGTAGAATTAGATCCATTATATTCCTTTTCCTTAGAATTTATTCATATTCAAGGTTCAAATATTTTCAGGGTACTTGGATTGGGGAAAAAGTTAAGGTGAATGCTCCCCTGAATGGTTATTTATTCATCAAAATATATATGTATATAGTTTTTAAAGATAGTTTAGACCCATTTTATATTTTGTCTTAAATTTTTTTATTTAAATTATTTGAACCAAATGGTTGAACCATTGATCAACCAAACGGTTCTCTATTTGGCCCAAGTTTGACAATATTTTACTGAACAATCCAACTACTAGTAAACCCCATTCCCTTGTGTAATTTTACTTTTACATTTTAGCTTTAATTTCCAATGGGTGGATAGCTCATCTTTTCACCACTAACAAAAAAACAAAAGTCCAACTAAGTGGTGCCATAAAGAGGAAAAAAATCCCAACGGGCCGGATTTGGACTAATTAGACTAGCTAACCCTTTCCCCTTTTCCATTATATTAAAACAAATTCATAGAAATCAGAAAATACTCCACCCCATGACAAGATGAGTTAGATTGACTTCTTCCAAGGTGAAAAGTAATGTGGAAAATAAACTCCAGAAATCATTTGACAAATTACAAAAAAATTTTGATCAGTCAAATCATAGAGGCAAGAAAGTGTAAGACAGCATTCTAAAATAAGTCGAATCTTCCCAATTTTGTGCCAGGGATTTGGAAACAATATGCCATGATAGGTTTGATCATGTCTCAATTAATTTGCATGATGAGAGAAAAATACTTTCCCTTTCTCCTTTGAAAATGCCCATAAAATAGAAGATTGTCTCAAAATAAGTTCGTAAATATTAGAAAGAAATCAAATAAAATGTAAAGCTGTATAGTCATTGCTGCCTAGCTAAGGCATAACCCTGATTTTTATGAAATTTGTTCTATTATTTAATTCTCAATCTCTAATTCTATCGTTAACTCAATCGAATTAATAGTGTTCACTTTTGAGTATCAAATTCAACTAAGGTGATCTTTCCATATCATGCATATATATCGATATGGTCGATAAGCCTGAAACTCATCCTTTTTTTTTTATTTTTTTTTTTATTTTATAATAATCAGATGGTTGGGGAAGTGGTCTATGATCTTTTAAATCATTCAAAAGGTCTACATATCAATGTATCCAAACATATTTGGGTACATTGATATAATATGGTACACCACATATTAAGTATATTGTATTGATATTTTAATTCTTGCTCTCACGTTATCAAATGCTTCACACCTCTTGTGATTAAGGGGGTATTAGGTATCATATTGTTGTTTTCGTGTTTTAAGAGGTTCAAGAGTATACCAAACTAAATAAGCTTTCTTTTCAGGGGGTTGTTTGGCTGTGTGCATCAGTGCATGGTTTTGTTTTAAAAATAAAAACAAGTGCTACATCAGCAAAATTATATTATTTTTTGTCAACCTGACAGTTGACTTTAGTTTTTAAAAGCCAAGTCATACATATTGTTGTAAAGTACTCCTCTTAGAGTGTGGTGTGTTTTGAAACTAGCAATTCTTGATTCGGAAACTCAAAATATGAATCAACTTTGAACAGAATTACTTCTCAGGTTTTCAATCACGTCATAGTATTGTTTTAACTTTAATTAGTATAGAACACCCCTAAATCACATAAGTAGCATCTTCTCAAGAGTCATGGTTAGGAATTCGAGTTCACATCTCCGCCCCACACCACATCCCGGTCGTATATTGAGAATATCTCCCGATGATGACATCATCGGTTCTGGTACTATTATTGGGAGATATTCCCAATACATGGTTGGGATGTGGTGTGGGGCGTTGTGAACTCTAGGAATTCAGCATTTCTTCTACTCTGGTATTGCTATATGAAATGGATGATTAGATAAACTATGCAAGCAAATAAAGTTTTGTCTTATTTTAGCAATGACAATTTGGTCAGAGTTCAAAAGAATTGAATGAATCTTTTCATTTGAAAACAATTGAATCAAATACATATTTATAGTTCACAATGTCGATGATACACCAGCTGGCAATTTGCCTTCTATGTGGGCAAGATTCAAGATTAGTTACAAGATATAACAAATTGATACCACCCACCCTCAAGTTAGAGCATGGGTAATGCCCAACTTGCCAAGAAGGAAATGGAACTGATCAACCCCTACGGCTTTAGTTAACATGCTAGTGGGTATGTGACAAAGCTCTATACCCTTTGATTGAACATGCTCGTTTCGTTTCGTGAAATACCGGATTGGTGGCAATGTGAATTGCTACTTGGCTATCACAGAATAGATGGACTGACTGAGAGCAAGGTAGACCAAGGTCACGGAGAACACGTTGTAACCATAAAACTTCATTAGTGGTAAGGGCCATGGTGCATGCATGCGTCCCCTTCCCAATAATCTCTAGACAAGTTTCAGCACCTTTTGATCTCATACACTATGACATATGGGGAGCATATTATGTTCCTTTGATCCCTGGCACCAAGTTCTTTCTCACCAGATCCATTAAACTATCAACCAAATCCATTGAAAAAGAACAAAATATGTTTCCCCAGGGACGGAGCCAGGAAATTGTCATAAGGGGAGCCAAAACATAAATGAAGTATGGTTGGGCCCATATGGGGGGGCCAACCATTGAAATGAAAAATGGGGAGAGGAAAAAATTTACATGAAAAGCTCTATTACAATGGGGATTTTCTGAACCATAAGGGGGGCCATGGTTCCCCTGGGTCCCCCTGGCTCCGCCCCTGTGTTCCTCATATGTCGCAATATATGAGATCAAAAGGTGATAAATCTTGTGTAGAGATTATTGGAAAGGGGATGGGTGCATGTTTTACCCGTTCACATGCATCACAAGCATCATATCCTTTATTTTAGATGAGAAATGTCCATCAAGACAAACGAATAATTGTTAAGCAAAGGCATGGCCAAGAAAATTGTGTCGTAGAAGGTATCCTCCATATAAGTGCAAGAAGACAAGACAAGAAAAGATGTGTGGTGGGGTAGATGCAGGTAGTATATGTCATTGTGTAACTTTCCTTTACTAATCACAATGTGAGAGACTGGAATTATATGAGTAGTTGACAATTGTGTAACTAGGTTTCAAGATCACAGATCCTTTATGAGTAATTGACAAAGTAGAACCATTGGATAGATGAATTATATGTTGTTGAATTAAGGGTTCAGGCTGGAATAACAAATCCTTATTGGAGGTCATGTGATTTGATGCTCCACTATCCTAGATCCAAGACACTGAGCATGCAAAAGAATCCTTACTAGCCATGTTAGTTGTACTGGAGGTTGCGGTATTGTTGGTAAACATCCTCAGAAGTTTGGTATGTTGCTCATGAAGGATATCAACAATTAAGGAGGAACTAGTGATGGGATCATACTGTGCATAGTTGGCAGTTACTTGAAGATGGGTGATCTTGTTCTTGTTTGACTTACCTTTTTTCCAACCTTCTGGGTAACCAATTAATTCGTAGCAACAATCTTTAGTTTGATCTCTGATTGTTTCAATTTCACGATTGTTGAACAGGAGGCATTGAAAGCAGTTGCTTCTGGAGTGAAAGAGATTTTCTATGCTTTTCTTCCTGAATAACTAAAACATAAGCTTGATTCACACTCGGAAGAGGATTTGAGGCAAGTATGCTTGAGCGAACATTGTTGAAAGTATCATGAAATCCCTATAGGAATTGATTGAGCTTGTCTCTTTCCCGTTCAACGAGTATTTCTTTGGTACATTCATGAACCGGTGATAGAACTACAAGTTCGTCCCTAAGACCTTTGAGTTTTGTGAATAAAAGGGCACTGAGAGATCTCCCTGATGCAAGAAAGACAGGTCTCATTTCAATTCATAAATTTGTGGTGCATTACTTTAAGTGAACCGTTCTTGAGGATTGCACTAGATGTGGTATAACCAATTAACGTGCTACCCAAGCGTGCATGCACTTTGTTGTGTGATACATGAGAGAAACTCAAAATAAATAAATAAATAATATTAAAAAGGAAAAAAGACACCATCTAGAGTATAGAATGTTCTAGACGATTATAAATATTTAAGAACAAATAAAGGCAAAGTTAGTCTTTCCAGATCAATGGAGTCATTCTCTAGATATCCCCCAAATAGAAGTCCCAATGCAAATTTATGTGCTTAATTCCCAAAAATTATCTTGTTTTTTAGAAATTCTATAAATCCATAAATCCCAATTCCAAGGGGAACTGTGCTTTCTCAATGATCATACATTAAGAATCTCTAATTCATTGTTTTACTCCTGAGTGGCCACCTCAAAGAGTTCATTGTTTTATCAACAAAGGTTGAATTTGTCAACAATGAATATGAATAAGCCTCCAATCTGGAAAATTTCATTCACAAGGTCTATGGACTATCAAGTCAACATGATCATCAAATGGAAGAAAAGCTCAATAAGTTAAGAGTGACAGTAGGATGAGATCCTAGAAATCTGAGTCCGGATCTATTCTTCACATCGACCTCGCAAATGCATCCCACCATGTATTGGGAATATCTACCCTACTTATGTCTTATTATTAATGGGAGATGTTCCTAATGCATAGTGGGATATGCCTGCAAGGTCGGTGTGAGGTACATTTTATGAGTAAAACCCAATTAATTATAAAATTCCTTCATCAGATGCAACAACCATAGTGCCCAAATTCAGCCACCCAATCCCATATGGCAATATCCAACTAGATTTGGGACCAACAAGTCTTCAAGCATTGGATCCAGGAGGAATTTCAGCGACAATACTAGTTGGAAAACTACCACAACTACATATCCTTGTTCTACCACCATCGCCAGTTCAACCCAACCCAATTGTCGTTGAAAATGAATCTATAGTCAAACCAAATGAGGTGAAGGAACAATTTCAAGAAATGAGCAAGGAAGAATTGCTCAAATGTTTACAGTTATTTGTTAGAAATGCAGTTAGCAAGGTAAAATCAAGTCTTTATCAAAAACCTCATTCACTTAGCATAGTGCAAAAATCATTACCCTTAAAGTTATGTGCCATTGTACTAGAGTTCATCCCAACCGTGTATTGGGACCATCTCCCAATGACAAGTACGAGAGATGTTCCCAATGCATGCTAAGATGTGCTTGTGATAAGTAAATAGTTTGTTGTGGAGATCTTTGAGTGTGATTCTAATTGATTTCGAACCTTAAGGTAAGCTCGATCAGTTATTTTGAACTTGATCTTGATCGATAAAATGTTCAGTTTGAAAGGTCGTTGGATTGGCTTGATTAACACATACATATATGCATGCATACATACATACATTCATGCATGCATGCATATATTATAGAATATAAAATATAATTTATGTATATTATGAAAATATATTTTTATATTCTATATAATATAAGAATATATCATATACTATAAAAATATCATATATAATATAAAAATATATTTATTTTTTACCTTTTTGAGTTAAATTCAAGCTCATTGAATATTTAATCAAACCAGAAAGTATAGTTCAATTGAACTCGAGCTCAAACTTGAAACCTAGTAGTATTTCAATTGAATCAAGGCAAGAAATGCCAAAGTTTGGCTTGGTTCGGCTCAATTGTACCCCTTGACAAATTTGTCAAGAGCAAAGGAAGCAATGTTCTCATCCCATCTCATTTTCTCCAAACAAGTATTTATGTTGTTAAATGTTAGAGTAACAAAGAATAAATCAAGTTTATGCACAAAACGCTGCTTAATAAATAGTAATGATAAGAACACTCATTTGTTTCATCTGGATGTAGTAGGCACGTTAAGTAAGCACAATGAGTGAGCACCTAATAGCTGTGTGACAACTGTCCCAGCTAATGTGCTTTTCATCTTAACATTTTTGTTCAAACATAAATTATCTATTATTTTATTATTTTTCTTCTACTGTTCATTGTCCTCTCCCTCCGAAGACGAACCAGCGACGGCCCCACTATCGTTGCTCTGTCATTCTAAACATCAATCAAGCTTCTGCTCTGTGAACTCTGTTGTTCAAACTGGTGGCTATCCTGACCAAAATCCAAGAAAATCATCACCAGTTGATTGCTAACAATTCCAGATCAGATCGGATTTAAAGTCTCTTACAGCATTATTGCTCAGGCCAAAATTTTGATTCAGGTACGTCTCTTCTCTTCTACGATTTCCCCTTTTCGTTTTTTACTTATTAATTCTAACGAAACAAAAATGTTAAGATGAAAAACACATTAGCTGGGACAAGTGTCACACAGCTATTAAGTGTTCATTCATTGTGCTTACCTAATGTGCCTACTACATTCGGACCCTTGTTTGTTATGCATGGGGCTAATGCTAGAGCATAGACTTGCAAAATTAAAGAAAACAACCATGTTCATAGGACATGTATAAACATAGTATAGGTTAGGTTCACGGGATCAAATTTTTCGCCAATTGAAAAGTTTACACGACCCAAGTAAATTATTATTATTATTATTATTAAATTCTAGACGATTATAAATATTTAAGAAGAGACAATGGTTGATTCAATCTTTCCATACCAATGGAGTCATTCTCAAGATCTCCCCTCACACCAAAACCAAAAACCCTAGCAGATTCAGCAAAACTGAGGGTGCTCAATTCCCGATCTTCTTCTTTTTTTTATTCTTTTGTAATTCTACAAATCTCATAAATCTTGATTCCAAGGGATTTCTTTTTTTCAGTTCTCCACCTTGATCACCGTCGGTCTACAAAACCCTAGACCGATCGTGCCTTCTCCATGGTCTCACAGAATGATCTAAGAGTTTTGAGAAAATTGATTTCACAAGTCATTGAAGATTTCAAAAACCTCAAGAAAGTACCATGCTTATACAACATTAATATTTGCCATTCCTAAGTCTAACATACACCATATAACTATTGTTGATCTTTGTTATGTACTTTTTTTCTTTTTTAATTCTTTGGCTGCATTTGGTTGAAGTGCAAATTTCAACTGGGTCAAAAATTTGTACCTGGTCCAGTTTTGCTCTCATTTATTTGTAATTATGATTTGCATTCAATACAAAACCTGTACTTTTTATCTCTTGCATTCTAAAAATTAATGTAAAATTTGCACCACCTTCCTCCTAACCCAACTCTTTCTCATATAATAAAGTGGGGACCACATCTTCTTGCCTCTACTTTACTCCTCAACACATAAGCCTCCTCCTCCTACCGCATTATATTTCATTTAAAGCGGAGGTCACTTCAATTTACTTCTCACAATCAAATAAAAAATAAAGCAAAGTTAAAGCCCAAGCAGAAGTAAACATTTAAACCCTTTTTGGCCCATGCATTTACGCGGTGCAACTGAAATTTAATGGTATACATAAAAATATATTATAATTAATAGAAAAATGCACATATATCATACAATGCATTAATTAAGAGTCCAAGATGGGCTTATTATATTTATCCTAATTATTATATCAATGATTTTCTATTTTATTATTTATACATTTTAACATTAATAAAAAAAGTTAACCAAATATTAAATTCTCAAATATAATTTAAATTATCATTTAATAACTTATAAAAATATATAATTTTAACTTAAAATATATAAAATTTTTTAAAATTTCTAAGATATATATCATATGCAAATTCATAATTTTTAATTATTAAAATAATTATTTCATTATTAAAAATTTTATTTGAAATTAAAAATTAAATTTTCATATAAATGTAAATTAGTGGATTTGATAAATTCAATTTAATATTATATTCTTGAATATTTTGCAAATATATTTTTACTTTTTGTAAATAATAAATATGTTATCGTTTAATGTAAATTAAAATATTAATTAATAATTATAAAAATATATAGAATTTGTAAGATATGTATCATGTGCAAATTTATAAATTTTAAGTAGTAAGGTAATTATTCTACTATTAATATTTTATTTGTATAATTTTCTTGAGATTAAAATCATCTTTTGATGTAAATATATATTTTTTTTGGTACTCCTTTTGATGTAAATATAGAATTGATAGATTATTTATTCCGTTTGTTTATAAAATACTAATTTTAAATATTATTTATTTTAATTTTTAATTAGGGTTGTTAAACATAAATATTGATTATTTATTTTGATAGACAATAGTGAAAATTGTGTTATTTCGTTAAATATCACAACGCATGGCATGACCAAGTAGTTTGACAGAGAGTTTAAGGCTCTCAGTGCCACACATGTGGTGTTCTGGGTTCAAATCACGCTATTAGCAACGTTTGCATTTTTAATCGAAGACACAGCGTATTAGTCGGTATCAGTGCGTATTGGCCGATACAATGCAAAATGGGTCAATACGCACACATATCGGTCCGATACGTGCGATTTACATGATACATTTCCATTCATAACGTATCTTGTATTGTCCTAATCCGATACCAATACGATATAACCCGTATTGTATCGATATTTAAATCCTTGCATGTAAATGAATCAAATTTGAATATCTATTTCACATATCCATTGGTTCTCAAATCAAATTTGGATTTACCCCTAAATACTGAATTGGATCCAATCCATTTGCATCATATAACAAGTGTTAATACATCATACATGTACTTGAGATAGGTTTGGAAAAGTTAATATTTTTAGAACCCAACAGCCTAACAATGATTCTGAGGTCTCCTGCTGGTTGTGGCAGATGGATCGAATCCCACTTGCACCTAGATTTGGAGGGTTATGGGTTTGGGGCAGTGTTTTCAAACTGTTATTGAATCGGATAATTGGACCGTTCGGCCTGAGAACCATCTAAGCAACCAGTTCCGTTTCACCCTTAACTTGGTCATTGGCCAAAAACTGTTGATTTGATCCACAACCCATTGATTTGGCAGTCGAAATGTCAACCTGTTTGATTAATTGAATAATTTTTGACCATTTTTTATGTTAATCATTTTATTTTTTTTTTAAATTGAAATAAATTATTCATTCAAACCAGATGGTCAAACCACTGACTCAAAAACTGATGGCCTCCGTTCAAGGTCAGTTTTTAAAACCTTGGTTTGGGGGATAAACTACCCCGGCCCGTTGTATAGCCCTGTGGAGCATAATCCAGTCCAGGTCTGACAACACCATCAGTCAGATATCACTCTTTCATGGACTGGTGGACTTAGGAAACAGACTGAACCTCAAGATGGTACCCATATTAGACTATTGCCCAGATCACATAGACATACAACGAACCAGTACTCTCTACAAATTCAGCCTATCAAAACAAGCCAGCAGCTAAGTTCTGAGACAACCTTCAATAATAGGACCCAGAATAGTGGGCTAGCTCCTATGGCATTCCAATGCACAACCCACTCACTACAACCACCAAACCTAGTGGCTAGTGAATAAACCTATAAAGCCAAACTCACAGAAAGATTAAGGTATATATATATATCAATACATGTTTAAATGAATCACATCTACATTAGATCATAATCATAGAACCCATCGTTCAAATTATTGATACTCTCCATACGCAAATTTTGTGTATTGAGAATTTATTTTGATCCAAACTCTTTTGTTTTAAATTTTTCGTTTGATAATTTGATAGGAGATCTATCACATCACTTGCTAACGTTTCAAATGATAACAATAATTTAATTCGTCTTTTAAGTGTATCGGTAACTTAACCCGGTTGATATACAACGATACAGTTCGATATTTTGAACCTTGTCCTTCCACCTACATGTCACTTCACCAAAGGTATCACTTGGACGGAATATAAATTCATTTGCACTAATGCAAAATTATGGTAGTACAAATGATTTTAATACAAATTTTGATTTATTTTTGTTTTAAATTTTACCTTATTTTAATAAAGAAAGATTAGTTTGGAATTGATAATGAAGCATCGTTACAATACAAATGAAATAAAATAAGAACTCAAGCAGAATAAAGTAAAATCAAAACCAAAATTAAACCAGAATTGACATTCTTTTTTCCCATTTGTATTAATAATGCAAATAAAATTGCACTTATTTGCTAGGTTCTGTTGCACTTTGAAAGGTCGTTCTCTTAGTATATTGTGGATGAATAACCTAGTCTTAAGGAGAGGAGTCCTTTAACTAGAGATATCTTCATTTTGAGTCCTATTAGAAACATTTTTTATTCTCTCTTGGGATAGGCAATTTAGAAAGTTTCATTGAAAGAAGATAATACAGATCAACAAATCAATACAGAGGGAAGTTATTCTCATAGGCTGTCTATAGACCAATTGACATCCATAGCTATCTCCCAAAATACATGTAGAATATAAGTAGCCAATATCAAGCATTATTATCCTACTACTAGGCTTTTCTAGGCTATTTTTTGGGTAAAAAGAAAAACTATTAGGCTATCTTACCTTATAACCAGCCACATAACTTATAGACCATATTTTTCCTGCAATAGCCTGCCTACCACATAGATATAGAGTCCAAAAATTAAAAGGAAAAGCACCCAAAGGCCCTAGCTTGCTAGCATTCGTTATTTTTTAGAACTTCAGCAATGGTTGCTTATGTTCATGGATAAATCCCTAGGAGAACCAACCATTATTTCAGTCTCAGTGTATTTATCTTGTTAATTTTCTTTTTCTCTTTTTCTTTTAAGCAGATAGTAAGACCTTATTTGTTTGCAATACAAATGTCGAACGAGGGCATTTATGTATCTTAGTTCGCGTTTGCGAGAGTTTGTTTGATATGTAAAAAAGTAATGATTATCATATCAAAAATGTATTTTTTTGACACTTTTGTATTCTGAGAAGAGAGCATCGCCCTACTTATTTTTTAGATACAATTTTGTGTTTTTTTTGATAATTAACTTTTTAACAAAAGTTAAGGCATTGGAGTATAAGATAGTTGGGGCATTTAATGATGGGCCCACACTTTGCACCGATTTCAAACAAACAATATAGATGCAAAAACAGTTTAAAATGTGAACCATATTTGTATTCATAAACCAAAAAATGAGTAAATAGGCAGTGCACATATTTGTGTTTACGTTGCAATCAAATGCAGCCTAAGGTACAAAGTATCAAAACGATAATGTCCCATACTATATGTATCATATCGTATCAACAGTGGTGGATAAAGATTTTTTAAGATATTTTGAGAAAACAATTTTTAATAGTTGAATAATATAAAAATAGACCTTTTCTAAAAATTTAAAAAAAAAACTAAAAAAAATGATATATGAGTTTCAAATTACTAATATGCCCCTTCCAGCATATTGGAATATTATCAATACTTTGAGATGTTCTCTCTATCACAAACCCTGATTCCTCTCAAACATACAAAGGGCTTCATCTTCAATTCCTAGACTCAGTTCTCCTTGCCTATCGATATAAATGTGCTCCCCATCCTGTCACATTCCACCTTGAGAATATAACGCATGGTCTTCAAAATTGGACCGGACCAGATGATCGGACCAGAAAAACTGGGAATTGGTCACCTAATCAGTTCTGTTTTTCCCTAAACTTGCTTTTTTCCCCGAAACCGTTGATTTTGGTTAGTAAACCGCTGAACTGGTCGATTAATCGTTTAAACTGTTCGAACCGTTCAAAGGGTTTTGACCGTTTTTCAAATTTTTTAATTTTTTATTTTTTTGTCAAAACAGGCAATCCGAATGGTCGGACCGTTTGAACCAGTAATCGGACCCTGACCAGTTCGATCGCCAATTCGGTTTAAAAACCATGATATAACGTACCGATATAATACTAACTTTTCATGGTTAAATAAGAGTAGGGATGTCAATGGGTCTGCTTAAACCCATTTAATCTAACCCTAACGACAGGTTTAATTTGGGTTAGCTTTTAATTGGACTCGGGTTCTGTGAAGCTAACCCAAATTGGGTTTAATTAAACCCAGCATATCAAACTTGACCTGTTTACATCCATGTGTCATGATTTTATTTTCCTTGTGTTGTGACGTTGTTGATCTGCTTATTAAGGGATATGGAGATGGGACTGGATTTAGTAGTCACAAGTGCAAAACAAAGTAGACATCTTAAATACCACTTGATAAATATTTTGATAACTGTACAAAGTGGGTATTAATCTTTTTTAAGTGTAGATTAGGGCTAGGTGTCAAAAATTTTTCTAAGTGCTCATTTACTGTATTTATAATGTTGTGCCTACCTCATCCGAACTGTAAGGAGATGCTTAGGCGCTGTTGTTTTTCAACGTGTTCTATTATTAATGTTCAATTTGGAAAGAATACAAATACAAATATGTAGAGTGCAAAACCTTGTATTTTGTATGTATTTGCATTATATATATTTGAATTCGTACTCCTTTAAGCTCAGTTTAAAAGGAGTATAAATATAAACATATAGACCGTAAAAACTTGTATTTTGTATTAATTTGCATGTATTTGTATTGTATATATTTGTATTTGTACTAAGGCTTAGTTCAGAAGGAGTATAAATACAAATATGTAAAGTGCAAAACCTTATATTTTGTATTATTCTGTATGTATTTGTACTGTACATATTTGTATTTACACTCCTTCCAAACTGAGCCTAAGGAAATATGTAGAGTGCAAAACCTTGTCTTTTGTATTATTTTGTATGTATTTGCATAGTACATATTTGTATTTATACTCCTTCCAAACTGAACATAAGGGATATAGTAAAATTGAAGAATCTGAAAAAATATATATATAACCTTCACCATCGCTTACAGGGAGGAGCCGTGGGGCAAGTTAAGTTAGTATCAGTTAGAACCTATAGTATTAGTTAGAACCTTCACCATTTGTTTGATTGCAATACAAATGAGAAATAAATTAAAACATGAAACTGAATAAAGTAAAATCTAAAACAAAATTAAACAAAAGTATGCATATTTTATACTTTAACTCCCATGCTTAGAGCAAATAAATTTACACTGCAACCAAACACAGTCTAAACAACAAAGTGATTTTGGATTAAATCTAAATCTGATCCGTGCGTGATGTATCAGATTTCAGATAAGATTTGGATCAAAAGTTTAAATAATATGATTGAATTTGAATGTGACTGGATCTGATCCGAATCTGACCTATTTACAGCCCTAATCGCTAAGTGGGACTGTGGGAGGAAAACCGTGTTGCAAGGAACATGCATGGGCCGATCATCCTCTTGATCAGATTCTTTGGAGTCAAAAGAAACAACCTTACTTTCCAAAATGTAATTCTCCATTATCATGAATATTCCTTAGCATTAATTAAAGTTCCGTGCACTGATATTTACTTCAAAATCTGATTTCCTGGTCAAGAGAGTGAAACTATTCTGAGTTGTAAAGACCAACTTTGTAACCACCGGACCAGAAACAGAACCGTTTTAACCACCGGTTGGTTTTTAGATTAAACGGTTCAACCGTTTGGTCCAAATTTGGGTCAGCCGGTTTTAAGGTCTAAACCGGACCTAAATCTATGGCCAGTTCCCAGATCAATCGGTCTGACAGTTCGGTCCGTTCCGATTTACAAAACCAAACGGTTCAACTGTCTAGCTCCAAGTCTCCAACCTTTGCCAATTGAATTTTCTTCAGAAAAATCCCCCATTTGTATTGATTCTTGGAGCAGCATCCATTGCCCTAAACCAGCTTTCACCTCCAATAATTATCTGCTTGTATAGTGTCTATTTCACCAAATTTAATTTATCATTAACACTTATCTGCTGTGACATTACTGAGTTTAATTATAATGAATTTCATAATTTTGGTTTCATTTGTTTATACATAAAATCCATTTTTCTCAATCTAAAATTGCCAACAAATCTGTACTCAATATGTGGATAAGTATATGATGAGGGGTTATTTGACCCTCCAATGATATGAGAACACGTGACACCAACACCAATCAGTACAAGTTTTAGCACCACACAAGCAAGCCATGAAAGCACCCCGAACACCTTGGACCAGCTTGACGACCTCGACATCGTCTCGGTAGCCGAACTAAGGACCAGCTCGGCAAGTCGATAGGTCGGAATGTGAAGTGACCCACTTCTACCAATCCGATAAAGTTTGGTTAAGCACCCCACCCAACATGCCAAGGGACCTCATTAAGCGGGTTATCATTTCTGGCTTCCCCTAAATCACAACACCATGTTGGAAGAGTCATTTATCACCCCACCCATTTTGGGCGCTACTGGATAAACACTATCCACTTATGCGGAGCCCACCTACAGGCATGAAACTACCTCTGAACCACGTGGGCCAAAGATCTTGGATGCACTTTGTGGGTCACACGACAACTTGTCTATATAAAGGGGTCCTCTTCCTCTGAAAAGGTACGCACAATTCAACTCTCAGACTAACTTTCTTGTTCCCTAGCTCTCTCCTAAAATTCTGGCTCGCTGATTTAAGCATCAGAGTGCCCACCCCGAATAAAACAGCCTGGGCACTTTTATATTGTCTTTTTGCAAATCGACTCAATGAACTAGTCAACTTGGCATCCGAATCACTTTCCAACAGAGAGCAACTAGATCACACATCATCAGTATGTATTATTAGGTTATGGAATTGGACTTTATTAGTTCGATATAATCATCTAAGGCTTGCGAACAATGTTTTAAGGCTTGGACTGGGCATATATAGAACCAACTTTTGATGATCACTGGGTCAGGTGTTGAACTTGAACGGTCCAACCGTCTGGTTTGGCTGTTGGACCCGCTTAATTAAATTAAAAAAAAAAGAAAAATAAATAAATAAGTGGTTTTGGGTTATCTTTCAAAGTGGTTTACACCAAAATTAAATAAATATAAAACAGTAAATATCAAAGGTTACAATATCTGTTGAGACATGCATGGTTTGGAATAAGTTTGACCCAGTCAATATTTGCATGAGCTGATCAAACCAAAAAAGCTATATTATTTAAATACAAATCAAAAGAAGAATATATTACACCAAAATTCCTAATCATGGTAAACAATGGTAAACAACTCATCCAGTAGTGAAGTCAAACTGTTATTTAATGGACAAAGACTAATACATAAGAAAGCAACAAAGGGTGTTAAGTTTGAATAAAAGATGACAAAAAGAGTATGATTTCAGTTATTGATTATAACGATTTTGATTATTTGTTGGGTAATTCAAGGGAGACGAAGACTTGAAAAGTAACACACAAAGTGTACTAGTGTAGTTCCGTTCTTGGAAATAATCTTACATGAAAGGAACCCAACATCTTTGTGATAATGTTGATAGGACCAGATCCAACTCCTCCTTAATTAGTGGCATCTCTATTAGTTTCCATATATCTATCTCACATCATCATCATTTAGGTCTTATTCCAACTATATGGGATTGGTTATATGAATTTTAATTTGCCATCCATTTTCTCCGGTGTTAAATGCAATGCATTGTTAGATTATGATTTCTTAAATTATTTCTTATTACTTTCACTCAAATCTTTTTTTCGGTTTATCACTGATTTCATTAGGTGGTATATATTTATCAATACTCCTTTAAATAGTGCAAATGTGTCTTTGAATATTTAAACACTTTTGTGATTAAAATACCCATCTTTATTAATTTGTTTCAACTTTATTGTGAGGGAAAACTTATAAGGAGTTGGTTTGAAAATGTATTTATTAAGCATTATAAGTAATAATAAATATGAAAAAAATGCTGTTAATGTTTCGCTTTATGGTTGAGCTACTCCTGTTTGGTAATCTATTATGGTGGGGGCAAAATCTTAATTGGCTTAATTAGGTTGCACTAGGTCTGGGTAGAAAATGGATGGGTTGGGTTGGGTTGATCACCAACTCACCCATATTGACCCCCAACCCATTTGCCATTCCCACCCATATTTATTGCATGTTAGTGGGTCACAACCCACCCTGACCCTGACCCACTAATCAAAACTCTTAGACTTTTTTTTTTATACTTTTCTCTATTTCAAATGCATAAAAACATAGAAATATAAAAAGTTTAAAGATATTTTTCAACTAAAAATAAAAATATATAAAAACAGAAAATATCATGTAAAACAATAGAAATTGCAAAAAAAAAACATAGAAAATCCTCAAAAACCTGTAATTACAAAAAAAATGCACAACTTGTACAAAATTGATACAACCTTCAGAAGTTTACATACACATTTAATGAGCACTAGCTCAAAACATTTACTAGGTCAATAGTTGTTTTTACAAAACGATAGGTTTTACTAAAATCAAACCCGGAATCATGGTCAAGTGATGCTTTGAATGATTCGATTGGTTGGGTCAGCGGTGAATTGATACAATAGAAAGAGCGAAATACACGAAATAGGAAATAGTAGATGGTTTATTATTAAAAGTTGGGTTCGACTATGATATGAAAAAGATATGATATCTAAAAAACTTATGACCAATCAACTGGAATCATAAACGTGGTAGCCAATCGGGTGTTATTTATCAAAATTCATGAGTGGATTTTGATTGGTATCAAAACTCTTCCTATACCATATCTTTTCCACATCATAGATTTTCCCTTAAAAGTTTGATCGATAAAATCATGGTTTTCAAATCTAGACCAGACCGGACGATCGAACCGAAAAAACTGAGAATCGGTCAGGTGACCAATTTCATTTTCCCTAAAAACCGATTTCCCCCAAAACCACTGATTTTGGTCAATAAACCATTGAACCAGGTGGTTAACTGTTCGAACCATTTAAACTGGTCGAACAATTTTGACCATTTTTTATTTTTGTATCAAAACGGTTGAACTGTTCGACCTAATAACCCAGACCCCTGACCGATTCGATTTTAAAAAACATGGATAACATTGGTACTATGCTAAAATATAACTAGGAGAAACAATTTACCAAATGATGGATTGAAGGCAGGGTTTGGACCAATGTGTTTCGGATGCAAAATCACTAATTTTAACTTCATACATGAAGGAGAATCTCACCACAATTGTAATGTGGTGTGTACAGTAATTCTCCAACGTCACTCACAAACTCAAAAAGAGGATATAAGGATGACCCCCCTGGCTATCAAAAATAAGGATGAGCCCCTGTACTATGGGGTTTGTGATAGATACCCCCTGTACCTTTTTTGTGACAAAGACCCCACTCTCCATTAGCAAGGCTGACGGAAGGTGGTGTTTTACCAAAATACCTCTCCATTAAGTCATATGGCATACAAAAAATTATTCAAAATGACCAAAATGGCCACCTCACCCCAATTACCAAATTCGAGTAAAGTATTGACATTTCAAACAAAGCCATGGGAAAACCTCTATGTTCTTGCCGAGAATCGTTCTCCGCCGGACTTCTTGATTAAACCTTACTGCAGAACGGCCGATATAGCCGGAGGACAAAGCAGTATTCGCCACTAGGTGGTTTTGTGACCGAAGAGGAAGTTTTCACTCATCGTCGCCGTAGAAGAAAGGGGTTTTCTTTGCCGTGACCATAGAAGAACGCCATTTTGTCGCTGTCGCCGGAGAAGAAGAAATGCAGAGGGTTTTTCTTCAGTTTTGATCCATGCGGCCTTGCAGTATAGAAATGCAAGGAATGGATTCCATACCTCAAATGCAATCAACAGCACATTCATCAGGGTTCCCACTTTGATCACTCATCCCATGATGATTTTCTTTAGTAAATGCTCTCTAATTTCCCTTGGACTAGTAACCTCTCAGGAAATCCTAAATCTCCTTGGTACCTTAACCCTCAAAAACCCTAAGGGAAACCCCACGCCCAACAACAACACCGTGATTAGTGCCACCGCTACCAATCAGAAGCTCTTCAATATCCCAATTGCCACTTCCAACGGCAAACCCAGAGATTTATCCGATGATCAGAAGACATAGCAACAACTCCTTTTGAGAGGCGGCATTGGTAGTTGACGAAGGAAGATTCGGCCCGACCTCTCTATTATGTGACACGTGGTAGAAACAATAGCTCGGCAAAAGGGGCCAAGCTTAGGCGGGAACAAGGGGACACACTTCACCAAACTGACCCTTGTAACAGCTCGGGATACACTTCGCCGAACTGACCCACCTTGTAACAGCTCGGGACACACTTCACCGAACTGACCCTTGTAATAGCTCGGGACACACTTCGCCGAACTGACCCTTGTAACAGCTCGAGACACACTTCAGCGAACTGACCCACCTTGTAACAGCTCGGGATACACTTCGCCGAACTGACCTGCCCTATAGATACCTCCGAGCTCAAGACCGCCTCGCTCAGCACTTCGCATCACTTGGCACCAAAACTAAACAAGTCGTACCACGCCTGACACTAAGGAAGTTCGTGCCCAAGGGCGCCGCCCCTGACTGACTTGGGATCTGACGTTTGGCGGCAGCACCCTAAACGGCCACCTGCCACCGCCACTGACACCGCCATCTCCAGTTAGATGGCGGTTAGGCAGCGACGGTTCTGTCTCAGCAGAAAGGACGATGATCGAATTGACAAGCACAAGGATAATCATACTTGACCTGACGAGGGCCCCGGGACGAGTGCACAAGGTGACTATAAGAGCCCTCTGCCCCCCGACAACGGAGGTATGCAAACTTTGCACTATCTAGTATTACCTTGCTTTTGAAGGATTCTAACTTGAGCTTCGGAGCCTCTACACCGGGTTCCCCCCGGAGCTTCTCCATTTCCTCTGTTTCAGGTTCCTTTCTACCCCGTTCGAAAGCAAGGCAACGGACAGCTAAGACCAGCCGGATCGCACTCCATCAGTAGTGGTGTTAGAATGGCATTATCGCAGTCGTCTGTTTCCAACATTAGCTCTCTGGGCGGCCGAAAGAAAAACTCTCTACCCTCTGCTTTATGCTTAAACGTGCCAGAGAGAGAAAGGAGATAACTCGCTAAAGCAAACTAATATTAGTGGTAAAATGGTCCAAAAAAAATGTCAAAAAGGTAGTTTGGGTGTTTAGAAATAAAGTAACAATGAAATTCTAACTTTTTTCGATGGTAACTGACAGAACACTAAAAGAAGAGTTAAACCCCTAGTCAAACCCCCAAACCAATTGGGAAATAGTTGTAAGAGCCTTCCTATTTCGGCTATGCCTCTTTACTTGGGTAAGAAGAGTTATACTCCAATCAGAAGTCTTGAAGTCCAAGTCAAACCACCAAATTTCCTTTTAGAAATTAGAGTACTTATGACAGTGAGTTTGTTAGGTGTGGGATGTTCTGTTTGTAAGACAAATATGGTAAATCCTATTGCAATGATCACTTGCCCAACGGTAGGGATGGATTGGGTTTAGAATTCGCTTCTAATTATATATAAATAATAAATAAATAAAATAACATAAATAAATACCAAAATTTTCAATTATTTGATTAAGACATCTAAAAATACAAACATTCAATTATCATTCACATAAAATTTAAAATATTATTAAACTCAACACCTAATACATAAAATTTATATGCTTTCTAAAAATATAAGAGTGGAAGAATATTGGATTTAATCTAATACCATACCCCATTTGTACTCATAAGAGTTATAAAATCCCAAAACCCATTCTCACCCCGAAACTTGTCTTTCAAATTAACAAAAAAACCCATCCTATCAGAGCGAATAAGGGTAAGTATCCATTGGATAGAGTAGAAATTGCCACTCAAACTCCATATGATACTTCATAAGCGAAAAGTCTTCCTACACATGGCGCCCAAGCAGAAGGGAAATATGTCTAGTAACAATTTGGGTCAATGCATGAAGAAATGCCCCCAAGATGTTGCCTCGACCAATCAAGGGTTTCATTTCTCTACCTCGTTTTAAATTGCTGCTGAACCCTTCCACATTATATCAAATTATCAGTCCACTTGGAAGTTCGGATCTGCTATGCTGAAAGCTTCAACTAGGGGTTCATCGAAAACCCAAAAATTGAATCAAACTGAATTAATCAAATTGAAAAATCCGATTAATCAAATTGATGATCAGTTCAGTTTCGATTTGGTATTTTTAAAAAGAACTGAAAAATCGAATTAATCAATTGATTTTATTCAAAATATTACAAAAACTGAAATACCAGACCGAACCGTGATCGCCCCTAGCTTCAACAGAAGATAACAGGTATTTGGACCCCAAAAGCCCTTACATGGAATTTTCACCTGCCACGTGTCAACTGTGCGAAGAATCAATCAGGGCACTGCATTTATCTTCATAAATAATGGTTTATATATTAATCCAAACTCTAATAAAAAATATATCAAGGAGAAGCTTTGATAATGAAACAGCATCATCAACCGATCTACCATGATTGGGTGCTGTCTGATTTCATATTCAACTTTACAGGCGGGAGCTAAAGAGATTCTTAATTTGGACCTTTGGATTCTTCAAATCTCATGAACTCCTTAGTCCCCACCAGACCTATGCATGGGCCAGGTAGCTCGATGGGCCGACCCTTGGACGGGTTTGCGCATAGATATTAGCCCGTAGGCTTGACTTCGGGCCTAAGCCCAAGCCTGACTGTTTTACGGGTCGGGCTCGGGATTTGCCACAAAAGCCTGGCCCAACCAAGTGTAACCTATTCTAAACCCTAGCCAAGTAACTCTTTCTTATTCCCTCTCTTCAGTCTTCATCTTCTTCTCTCCTCACTTTCACTCTCAAAAACCGACACAAACCCAGACGAAGCAGCCACCATTGTCAATCTCAGAGGCGACACACGAGCTCAGGCACCGGTCATCTCTCTCTCTCTCTCTCTCTCTCTCTCTCTCTCTCTCTCTCTCTCTCTCTCTCTCCGCCACTAGTTATCTCTCTCGTCCCTCTCGCAGTTTTCATTCTCAGTTTCTCACTCACTGTTGCATATTCTCATTTTCTCAGGAACCGGCGCCACTAGTGAACTACGGTGGTGAGTTCTGTGTGTGTGTGTGTGTGTGTGTGTGTATGTGTTTCATCTACTCAATGTTCTCATTCTCACCAGTGAACACCGGCGCCACCAGTGAACTCAGGCGAACTCATTCTCACCAGTGAACACTTGTCACGGGGGTAGTTCTACAGCGGAAGAAACCCATGCGGCATCCAGGCCAAGGTAGGCTAGGACAAGCCTTTATGCGCATAGAGGCTAGGAGTTGCCCAATGAGATGGCTCCACCAACGTCAGTAGCACTGGATCATGACCTCAAGTCCAATGGCCGGGGCACTCTCCTGGCTCAGACCGGTCCATGGGAGGTGCCGCTTACGTGCTAAAGGGGGACAACCATAATGCAAGGCGATTGTGCGCCGATGAGGTGACTTGGCACTGATGTGAGGGGTCTCCTGTATGCCGATGATGACAGGCACCTGTGTGCCATGATGATAGGCAACCGCTTGGGCCGGAACACACCTGTGCGCTAAGGGCAAAGGGATAGCTCAATCAGCTTGGGCAAGGGGATGGCGAGGTGAAGGGTCATACTTGAGCCAGGTCCGCATGCCAAGCCTCCCTTGAATGTCGTTAGCGCAATGCCGGTCCAACACTGTCCCCATGAGCAAGTGTGCGCCCATGAGGAACCCTGGTAGCCATGCTAGCCGTTAACTAGGGCCGCCCCGCAAGGGATGAAGGTCTAGGAGTGCCAAGGTTTGGCACCCAAGGAGGTCGACCACCCCTCCTCAAAGAGTACGTTAAGCTTTTGCTGGTCTACCTGAAGATAACATCAATTCTCACAAAAATCTTACAGGCAAAAATGACGGTGATGTCCCTAACGTAAGCCTGCCAAGCGTAGGCAAGACTAAGCCTATGTCAGACCGTAACAGGCTCCCCCACTCAATTCATTGTTGTCCTCGACAATGACACCTTCCGTGAATTGGCGTTTGTGTTCCATGCCATCCACTCTTCTGCCAGTTCTAGGGCTCGCCTGGCCAACCCGGGTCTTGCCTATGTTGGTGTCCATTTATGGGAATGGAACCATTTCACCATGCCGGCTTGCCTGGACTTCACCCCCCAGTGTTGAGGTTACTCAAACCGCGCAATGGCTATGCAGTTGAACTGTGAAAGAAGGGCCCTCGAAGAAATGTGTGTGGTGCTTCGCGGAGGTCCGCCCCATGTATCATCTTACCTCAAGGCTCAACCATCTTCTTGGTAGCTTTTCAGTGATGCTACCGAACACGCCGATAGGTCTACTCCTCATGTTGGCGATGACCTGGGTACCCTTTCACCATGATGGCCTGCAGACTTCATCTCGCTAATTCGGGTTACTCAAACCTTGCAATGGCTTATGCTCTCTGGGCCCTCGAAACTACGCTTCGCCTCGCCGACTCGGGCTACATCTTCACTCCGAGGGGGCCCCACTGCTGTTGCCTCAAGGAGACCTGACCGCAATCTGTGTGAGTGGTGGCAACTTTTACCCATGAGTTTCCGAACATGCACTCGCCTTGTGATGCGTTGTCGCTGTTGCGAATGATCCACCTGAAAACTGAGCATGTCCACCTGATACTCTGTTGGTGTAGGGCCGCCATGCTCCAACGGCCAGTGTACCCACATTCCTAACAAGGCTCACGCGTCTGCCCCCACATGAGGACAACAACCAATGTGTCTGCCCCCCGCAAAGGAAGCTGTTTTAGGATCATTGGAATGGGAACGCGAACAATGAATGGCCTCTTTCTAGGCCTGATAAGTAATCTGCTTGGACAGTGTACCCACATTCCTATCAAGGCTCACGCGTCTGCCCCCGCATGATGACAACAACCAATGCATTTGCCCCCGCAAGGGAAGCTGTTTTAGGGTCATTGGAATGGAGACACGAACAATGAATGGCCTCTTGCCAAGCCTGATCTGAAATCTGCTCGATCCTGGGTGGAAGTGCCTAGGGACCGCACCCCACAAAATGCTGCTTGTCGTAATGACCGCTTCAATTGGCTCTGGGCTAAACTGCTGAAAATCAACTGCGGCTGCAATTAGCTATCCGGCTCTGATACCAACTGTCACGGGGGTAGTCCTACAGCGGAAGAAACCCGTGCGGCGTCCAGGCCAAGGTAGGCCAGGACAAGCCTTTATGCGCTTAGAGGCTAGGAGTTGCCTGATGAGATGGCTCCACCAAAGTCAGTAGCATTGGATCATGACCTCAAGTCCAATGGTCGGGGCACTCTCCTGGCTCAGACCGGTCCATGGGAGGAGGTCACAGGTTCAAATCCTATCTCCGCAACATCTTTTTTTGTCAAAAAAATTTTAGGTCTAACTTTGTTAACTAATAATTAATGACTATTTTTCTTTTGGGATGGGAGGAAAAGAAGGGGGAAGATAGAACCACTACACTATCGCGGGCAACTATATCGAATAATTTATCATATTACATACATTACTTCATCATAGGCGGATAGCGGGAATCGAACCCGCGTCTTCTCCTTGGCAAAGAGAAATTTCCGCTTACGTGCTAAAGCGGGACAACCATAATGCAAGGCGACTGTGCGCCGATGAGGTGACTTGGCACTGATGTGAGGGGTCTCCTGTATGCCGATGATGACAGGCACCTGTGTGCCATGATGATAGGCAACCGCTTGGGTCGGAACACACCCGTGCGCTAAGGGCAATGGGATAGCTCAATTAGCTAGGGCAAGGGGCTGGCGAGGTGAAGGGTCATGCTTGAGCCAGGCCCGCATGCCAAGCCTCCCTTGAATGTCAGTAACGCAGTGCCAGTCCAACACTGTCCCCATGAGCAAGTGTGCGCCCATGAGCAACCCTGGTAGCCATGCTAGCCATTAACTAGGGCCGCCCCGCAAGGGATGAAGGTTTAGGAGTGCCAGGGTTAGGCATCCAAGGATGTCGACCACCCCTCCTCAAAGAGTACGTTAAGCTTTTGGTGGTTTGCCTGAAGATAACATCAATTCTTTCAAAAATCTTACGGGCAAAAATGACGGTGATGTCCCTAACGTAAGCCTGCCAAGCGTAGGCAAGACTAAGCCTGTGTCAGACCGTAACACACCGGCACCACTAGTGAATTCCAACGAACCCATTCTCATCAGTGAACACCTGTGCCACTAGTGAAGTTTGACGAACTCATTCTCACCGATGAACATAGGATGAAATCCTTAAAAAAAGTGAAAAAATCATTGTTAGGTCGGGCTCCGGGCTCGAGCTTGAAAAAATTTTGTTAACGAGGAATAAAAGACCGACCCATGAACAGGTCTAGTCCCCACCAACTTTGGTGCACCATGAGCTCATTCTTTTATCCACTACCCTACGTGCTTCGCATGATGGAAGCTCATAATCACTAGCTGGAGAGATTTAGAGCTTTTTCTGTTCTTCGTTTTTTCAATTTTTTTCTCTTCTTTCCACCTTCATTAAGCTTCCACTGAACCTCTGGCCCTAAAAGATTCTGACAGACACAGTCTTCCTCAAGTTATGGGAACTCTCTCACGGTACCTTGGCGTTCACGAATATGATGGGTAAACACTCACTGGACAGAAAGGTTTACCTGAAAACGGCTCTGAACCTTGTCTGACAGAGGCCAAAGGGAAAACTCATATGATGAGTGGATGTGATCCTTCACAGAAAGGTGGTGGGGTTATGCAGCTGAAACAGTTGGCTCCATGCACCCTATGTGATTTCCCACATTTCCAGAGACAACCCGTAGTCTCCGTCACTGAGAAAGGAGGGAAATCTCAAAGACGAATAAATGGAAATGGATCATAGATTAAAATCCATATCTATGAAATGAACATGAATCAAATTAGGTTATGGACTGATGTTTGCTCTTTTATCAGAAAATGGCAAACGGATCTTTTGCAAAACTGCTTGATGACAACAAGTTGAAGGGCCCAAACAATGCTGACTGGTACAGGAACCTTATGCTGGTCCTAGCTTCTGAAAAGCTGGACAAAGTGGAAAAGAATCCTACCCCGGAGCGTCCGGGTGATAAGGATTCTGAGGCCCGAAAGAGAGACTATCAAGAATGGGAGGAGAAAAACTCCCTTGCCCGGTGTTACATCATTGCCTCCTTAGACAACCCGATACAGAGGCAGTTCGATCAGATCGAACTTGCCAAAGACATATTGGACAGTCTCAGGACAATGTATGAAGAGCAGAATCGTTCTACTTGATAAAAGGTCTTGAAATAGTTCATGATCGCACAAATGTCCAAAGGTCAACAAGTTCACGACCATTGTCTTTGGATGATGGGGTACATCAACGAACTGGAGGCTCTTGGATCTGGGCTGGACCTTGCAACCCAGATAGATGCTATCCTTAACTCTTTGCCTCCTTCCTTTAATCCGTTCATCATGAACTATAATATGAACAAGCTGAATGTCAACTTACAAGAGCTCAGCAATATGTTGCAAAGAGCTAAAGAACTGATTAGAAAGGATGAGCCTGTAGCCATGCTTGTTGAAGCGGGCAAGACAGGCAAGAGAAAGAGGAAGACAAAGAAGCCTCAGAAGAAATCCACTAAGAGAAGAAGCAAAAGAAAGACAAAGCATCGGATGCCTGTCACTTCTGCAAGAAAACCGGCCACTGGAAAATGAACTGTCCTGCCTACCTGGAATCCAAGAAAGGTAACTTTGAAACTTGTGTTATAGAAACCAATTTGTTGGTAGCTTATGCATCCTGGTGTATTGACTCTGGGGCTTCAACTCATGCTTGTAACTCACTACAGGGGTTCAAGGTAAGCAGAAGGCTGAGTGAAGGAGAAGTCACACTCTACTTAGGGACTACTGCAACTGTTGCAGCCGCGGCCATAGGAACCGTGGAGTTAATTTTTAGAGAAGGAACAATTGTACTAAAAGACTGTCTTTATGTGCAAAATTTAAGGAGAAATTTGATTTCTGTCTCAAAACTGTGTGCAGATGGTTATTCTGTCTTCTTTAGTAATACGATTACTATTAAAAGAAACAATAGATTCATCGCATACGGGGAACTGGAGAACGGTCTCTATGTTCTACATCCTTCTCTAGAAACTAACATAACTGAAACTACGTCGGCTGAAATCCCTAAGAAGAGAGTTCGTGATACAGTTAATCCCACGTGTCTGTGGCATTATCGACTTGGCCACATCGGTGTTGACCGAATCACAAGGTTGGTAAAGGATGGTCCTTTGGATTTTCTAACTGTAGAAGATCTTCCCACTTGTGAGCCTTGCCTACAAGGCAAGATGATGAAACGACCATTTAACGGTAAGCCTGAAAGATGTAAAGGCACACTTGACCTAATACATACTGATGTATGTGGTCCCCTGAGTGTTAGGACACGAAATCAACACGTGTATTTCATCACCTTCACAGATGATTTTTCACGATACGGTTACGTGTACCTAATGAGACACAAGTCTGAATCCTTTGAAAAGTTCAAGGAGTTTAGACAAGAGGTCGAGAAACAGTTAGGGAGAGAAATTAAGGCCCTTCGATCAGATCGAGGTGGCGAGTATCTCTCTGACGAATTCAGGAACTACTTAAAGGACAATGGGATAGTATCACAATTAGCTCCTCCTGCTACACCACAACTTAATGGTGTTTCGGAGATGAGGAATAGGACCTTATTGGATATGGTCCGGTCGCTTCTCATACACTCAGAGTTACCCACATCCATTTGGGGTTACGCATTAGAGACTGCGATTTATGTGCTGAATCGGGTTCCAACCAAATCGGTTCCGCATACTCCATATGAACTTTGGATTGGAAAGAAACCAAGTGTCAGACACTTGAAGATTTGGGGTTGTCCAACACACGTTAAAAGAATGAGTGCAGACAAGTTGGAATCCAAGACCAGCCGTTGCCTATTTGTAGGCTACCTAAAAGGCTCTGTAGGTTACCTATTCTATGACCCAAGTGAGCAGAAAGTGTTCTGCAGTCATAATGTGCAATTCTTGGAAACTGACTATATCTTGGACACCCATCGTCAGGAAGTTGTTCTTGATGAGGAGAGCTTAGGAGCAGTGGGAGATGTCCCACAAGTTCCAGGTAGTGACCAACCTAGAAGATCCACTCGGGTATCCAGGCCACCAGTCCATTATGGTTATGACCAGGATAATTACCTGGTAGAAACCTTGACTAGTGAGGAGGATCCCGTGACTTACACGGAAGCTATGTTGGACATAGATTCCCAGAAGTGGGTGGAGGCCATGATAGTAGAGATGGACTCAATGGAGACCAATGGAGTCTGGACTCTAGTAGATCCGCCCTCCGGGGTAAAAGCAATCGGTTGCAAATGGATTTACAAGAGGAAGAAGGGCCCCGATGGTAAGGTTAAGACCTTCAAGGCTCGTCTGGTGGCGAAAGGGTACACTCAGAAAGAGGGCATCGATTATGAGGAAACCTTTTCGCCTGTGGCCATGCTTAAATCCATTAGGATCCTGCTAGCTGTAGCAGCATACCATGATTATGAGATTTGGAAAATGGATGTCAATACTGCATTCCTGAATGGAGATCTTACTGAAGATATCTATATGCAGCAGCCGCAAAGCTTCATTGCTGCAGGTCAGGAAAACATGGTATGTAAACTTAATAGATCCATTTATGGACTTAAGCAAGCTTCTAGAAGTTGGAACATCCGTTTTGACTCTGTCGTCAAATCGTTTGACTTCAAGCAGAATCCGGATGAACCCTGTGTTTACAGGAAGTACAGTGGAGATAAGGTTACCTTCTTGGTTCTGTATGTAGATGACATTCTACTCATTGGGAATGATGTAGGTATGTTAACTACGGTGAAAGTATGGCTATCACAGCAATTCTCCATGAAAGATCTTGGAGAAGCCTCCTATATACTGGGTCTTCGACTCTATAGAGATAGATCAAAGCAGATAATAGGATTATCCCAATCTGCCTACATTGACAAAATAGTCAAAAGATACAGCATGAAAAACTCCAAGAAAGGAAATGTTCCTTTCAGGCACGGAGTCACTCTCTCCAAGAAGATGTCTCCCAAGACTTCTGAGGAGATTGATGGCATGAAAGACGTTCCCTATGCCTCTGTCGTAGGGAGCATCATGTATGCCATGCTGTGCACTCATCCTGACATAGCTCAGGCAATGAGTGTAGTAAGCAGATTTCAGGCCAACCCAGGGCAGGAGCATTGGACTGCTGTGAAAAATATACTTAAGTACCTTCGAAGGACAAAAGAGTTTTGTCTAGTATTCGACGATAGCTCACTACAGATCCAAGGGTATACAGATGCCGATTTCTAATCAGACCCAGATGATAGAAAGTCTACATCTGGATATGTTTTCACGATAGGATCATGTGCCTTTTGCTGGAAAAGCAGCAAACAGGGGTCCATTGCAGACTCCACAACCCAAGCCGAGCACATTGCCGTAAGCGAGGCTGCCTTATGAATGAAGGTGTTCATTCATGAATTTGGGCTTCAGCACATCACCCATTCCATTGTTGTATGACAACAATGGACCTACGGGAGGTTGATAATAAGAGGTAGCATTAAAGGAGAATGTGATAGACCCATTGACTAAGCCACTGACACAGAAAGTGTTTGAGAAACACGTGGAAAGCATGGGACTCCGGCTAGTACCTGATTGGACCTAAGTGCAAGTGGGAGCTATTAGACAGTTTTGTATGCCCTTAGCTTCAATCAAAATTGATGTACTTTATGAGTTTATTGTAAATGAATAAAAGTGCATATTTGATTCATGTTCCCTTGGTATGTTTCTGTGTAATACCCTTAAACTGGACACTTATTGAGACTCATGTTAGTTTAGAATGTTCACAGCCAGTGGGTCGGTCTGGGAGACCTATCCTGACAAAGCTGACACTGTGGTGCCACCAAGTCGGTTGGGGTGGCTTGTCTCAACTACCGGGGTGAGACCCTAGGCACATACAGTGTGGGATTAATTGAATCTTTGAACTAGACCAGATTTTTAGTATTGCCCTGGACCTTGGAGATTGATGGGCAAAACTGGAAAGTTACACCCGACCCCTAGACTCGATTATGATACTGCACTAGGTGTCGGATCAGGCTGTCTTTGATGTACCAATCAGTGAGATCCTTAGCGGGGGTCAAAACCTGGGTATGTTGGGACAATCCGAGAATTTATCTGAGTGGGTGATCATAGTGACAGGATCAGCCCCTTTGTCAGACAAAGGTAATGATCGGGGATGCACTCTCACTGTTGGAAACCAAGACTGCCGGCAGCCGATTTCAACCATTGAAATTTGTTTTGCAAAGTATATTTTATATGAGATATAAAAGTATATACATTATGGTTTCTAAAATGTTTGCAAAATGGTTTTAATTCCCAGGATCCATATAAGTAGAGAGTGTAACACTGTTCCTTGCAGCCGAGGGAGAGGTCCTCTCTTGTCGGGCAGTGTATGATCATTAAGGGCTGAGAGGTTAAGTGTAAGACCATTGAGGATAATACCTGATGGGCTAATCTTGCATCTGCCCACAGTCCCTGGGTGTTACAAGGTGGTTTGGCCCAGGGACCACTTAGGGTAAGTGTTGGGCCCATAGAGCCCATTCGATGGGTTTCAGGGGGTTCACTGTCTTTAACAGTGTATTCGACCAGGCCTTGTAACAAAGGCTGGGCCGAACCCATGTGGCTGATGTGTAGATCAATGCTTGGGTCCCACACCATACAAGGAAGCCCAACTGGGCAGCAGCTAGGAAGGTTAAGTGAGCACATAAGCTAAATGGGCCTAAAGCTCATTTCGAACTGGGCTATTTATTTAGTTAATTAAAGGGGCGAATTCTGAGATGGATTAGCAGATAGGATAGGGTCTTAATCCTATCCACTCAGAGAGTCCAGATCTGAATGTGATTCAGATCTAGAAACCTCCTAATGGGATTAGGATAAAGATGATCTAATCTGCAGATAAGATAAGGGTTTATCCTTATCATTAGAAGAGAAGGCTGATCCAAATATGATTTGGATAAGCACCTCCTAATGGGATTAGGAGCTGATCTTTTAAGTTAACAAAATAAAGGAAGGGGGGCGGCAGCCTTGAGAGAGAGACCAACAAGAAAAGATCCTCTTTAGTGCTGAAATCAAGAAGAGAGAACTCTGCACCCTACAAATACTCTCTTGCCGCCTCCCTGCTCTTGTCGCCCTGTTTGCCAGTTTGATCTCCAGTTGTGGGAGAAGTCAAGATTGGATCTTGACATCAGTTTTTTGAAAAATGATTGAGAAGGAAGCTGTGCTCACGTACCATTCTACTGGTTCTTGCGAAGGACAGAGTTCTTGGGGAAGAACACTGCTGATTCTGCTCCATCCTGCACTATGCCATCTTCAGTGGGAGCAGTCTTTGGATCCTTCCTTGGGCGTGAACACCTTCGTTGGGAGATATTACTTCTCCGTATCAGGTATTATTCTTTCCCATTCCTTTTTGTTCAAATCTGATTTAGTTTAAGGTTCAAGATTGATCCTTGAAAATATGATTTTCTAAATAGGGAATGTGATTCCCACTTGAATGGAGAGAAAAATTTTTGAAATTCGCCCCTTATTCCGCAATCTTTGGGCATCCATGGGATGGATCTCTCATCCCTTCACTTCTATGCTGAGGTGGCTTTGTGCCAAGGTGACCGAACACCCAAGCTCTGAAAATGGCTAAGTAGGCTCCTTTTGCTGAGTTGTCATTCTTCGGGCAGATCGCATCCACGTGACCTTTACTTACTAGGTCGTGCCAAATCACCCCTCATCACTATCCATGAGTTCTTGGGTGGTCCAAATCTTCACATCCTTAAAGTATTTTGGGATTTATTTCAAGACAAATTAGGTTTTAAGGCCAGCTCTACCAAGGTCATCAGTTCCACCAAGGTAAACCCTAGACAAAGATCAACTTCAGTGCTTATAAGACTATACTCACACTTTCCGCACAACCTTTTACAGCCGTGCATTAGGAATATTTCTGTACTTGTATGCTTTTTTCATGGGTAGATATTCCCAATGCAATGTTGTAAGGGGATTGTGCAAACGGTGTAAGCACGGTCTTGTGAGGACCAAATCCAATTTCCCCTAGACAACCCTGGAACTGGTCTAGGTGGGGGTCAGTTCCGAGAATTTGGAACTGGACCATATCCTGTAATAGATTGGGTAGGTTTGGTTCCAATTAGAACATACCCATTTGTTCGCCCCTAATGTGTGTGGTGTGTGAGAGATTTGAAAATTCAAATGTGTCTTGTTCAATTTTAGTTCTTGATCTGGTTACGTTATTCATTCCTGATATCAAGTAGATGTGGGTGATTTCCACAACTTGGTTTAGATTAGTGGAGATATTCAAACTTGACCTATTACTAGCAACTAAGGCCCCGTTTGGTTCACACGAATAGGGGTCCAGAATCGGAATTGGAATGGGCTATTCCATTTCCAACAGTTTGGTTGGGCGGAATCGGAATCCTATTCCCATTCCTGCTAGAATGGCATTCCCCCATTTGAGGGAATGATCATTCCCTGCCCCTCCCTTGGGAATGAAATCTCATTCGTGCTGATTACAATTCCCATTTCCAATCTTGTCAGAACCAAACAAACTATGGGAATAGACCATTCTGATCCCAATTTCGAAGGATTTTGATTCCGATTCTGATTGCAAACCAAACGGACCCGAAGTTATTCTTATTCTTTTAATTCTTAGTCTGATACAAACATTAGTAATGTTCTTTCTTAACCCTACAGTCAGTGGAAACTAAGGGTCCATTTGGTTCGCAGTTGGAATTAGAATCGGAATCGGAATTAGAATGACCTATTCCCATAGTCTGTTTGGTTCAGACAAGAATGGAAATGGAAATTAAAATCAGTAGGAATGAGATTTCATTTCCAAGGGAGGGGCAAGGAATGGTCATTCCCTCAAATGAAGGAATGCCATTTCAACATGAATGGGAATGAGATTCTAATTCTGCCCAACCAAACAATTGGAAGAGAATAGCCCATTCTGATTCCAATTCTGGACCCCTATTCCTACAAACCAAACGGGGCCTAATAGTTTCTACCCTTAAAACTACAAAGAAAATGCAGTGCATAGAAATGCACCTCAACAAGTTTCTTCTTAAGGCTCAGTTTGGTAAGAATACAAATACAAATATGCAGAGTGCAAAACCTTATATTTTGTATATATTTGTATTTGTATTATTTCCAAACTGAGTCTATACACACCCGGCTGAGCTACCTGTCACGGTTGAACACGCCAGTGTTCAATACAGCTGGGTTCCACATGGGATTCATAGTAAGCATTGGTGTGTTGAACTGTGGTTGGTAGTTCAGCCAAGTATGTATGATTTTGTCTCCAGGTCATTCGGACTGCAATTTGAAAGGAGTATAAACACAAATATGTAGAGTGCAAAACATTATATTTTGTATGTATTTGTACTATACATATTTGTATTTGTACTCCCTTCCAAACGGAGCCTAAAAAAGCCATCAGCTCAACAAGTTATGAACTACTCTTTTGATTCATTTTTCTGGTAGATAGACCTACACTTTTGATTCAAACTTCTATTTTGTAGATCTAATTTGTGCATTTGAAGTCCATATAATCCAAATCCAGGAGTGCCAAGACCCAATAAAAAGTTCTTAAAATCTTGTTAATGGGCAACTCTTTGATTGTAATTTTACTATAATTAAGCTTCAAGGTATTGTCTAATAAAAATTAGTAGTTTTTTTTTCCATAAAAATTCATTTTGAATTGATTAATTAAGCTATATCTTGGGTTTAGGGTAGGGATGGTCATGGGCCGGGTCAGGTTTTTACAAGCTAGTAACAACATTTAGGACTGCACGACCCAGGCATGTGGTCTTGCCCATATAATTTTTTTTTTCAAAAAAATAAAATAAAAATTTTAATTTAATTTTATAATCAAATATATATGCCGGATTGGGCCCAGGCAATGCTGGACCGGGCAGAAATGATCAAACCCTAGTCTAGTTCCATTATAATCCAACAAATCATACAGCAGCCCTATGGGTTTCAAATTTAATCTACATTACCTCAACAGTATCTCCAGTCGGAACATTTAGGCTGGTCTATTATAATGAACAACTCAAACGCAAATATGGGCCAACTTGCCCCAGTGCACGTTGTTGGCTAATTGACCAAACCAAGGATTCGACCTGGGTTGAGCTACAACCCAGCCCGGCCCACCTGACTTGCAGCCTTATGGATGCTCATTTAAAATTCAATTAATAAATTATAGAGCAAAAGCGTGCATCAAGGCCCACTTGCCATACTATAGAGACACTAACAGTGCCACCGGTTTAGGCCTGGGCCCAGCCCATGATTACCCCATTTGGCTGAAATGTTGAAAATAAACTTCAAATTGTTGGATACAAATTTAAATAGTAAGTTAGGGAGAATTTATAATCATACACAAAGTTTAGGGGAGATAATGAAATTTTCTAATATAAAAAAGGATAATCAAACTACATGGACTGAGAAGATAGAACTCAATTAACAAAAAAAAAGTAAAGATGAAATTAAAATATGCATCTATACAATAATTGTCACTCATACTTCTCTTGTACCACTACAATGCATCATACACTAGGGAAATGGGTCAGATTTGGGACAGATCCAATCAAATCTAGATCCACATCCAGATGTAAGTGGGTTTGATACAGATTTGGATGCTAGATAGGTTGTATTAGGTACATCCAAAATTTACACATTCAGAGTGGAGTAGACTCAAATCCAAAGGAAATTGCATCTATAAGATGATCCATGCCCAACCCAAAATGTGATAAAATCTCTGTTGTTGAATTGTTTTATTTTAAAATATGAATGCTTATAAAGATCCAAACCCTTCTAAGATACAAGGATCAAGGCCAAGGTTCAGATATGCCCCACTCCATTTATTGACCCATTACGATTCATACATCTGTAACATTGCATCATTTTAATGGGTTGCCAATACATGAGCCCTTACAATATTCCATATGGGTGATTTTAAATGGGTTGTCCCATTTTCAACGGTCTTATCTATAGGAATCTCCCTGAATGACACGTCAGTTCATACGATCTCCATGCAACAGTAACAGTGTTTGAACCATGACTGTGTATCACCACTGTATAGACTCACACGTCATGTGGACAGCACATGCTATCTAACATGGACAGCCAAAAGTTTATCAAAGCAATGAATGGTCGGCAGTAGGGCTGTTCATAAGAAGGTCTAACCTGACCAAACCGACCAACCCAGAACGATCCAACCCGAGTCAGTCGGGTTATCTTTAGCACCGGTCGGTTTTGGGTTGTAAAATATCATAAACCGATGGTTTGGATCGGTTTTGGTTTTCTTGTGTGAAAATCAAAACCGACCCGAACCAAACCGATTTAGCTAAAGAAGCATGTTATTGTATACTTTGTTTAGTTGTTCATAATCCTTTGTGCAGTGCATACAAGTTGATATAATGTTTGAAATTCATGATTTCAGTTTTTGTGGTGAAATAATCTCTAATCCGAGATGCTTATCAATTTGTCTTCTTTTTAATGTCTTCACTTCTAGCGAGAATAAATTCTCAAACTGACAACCCAAACTTGCACCACACAGGCACATGGGGGGCATGATTGAACTTAGAGCCAAAACTGACCCAAACCGACCCAATCCGACTCAAACCGACCATGTCAGTTTTGCTTAACACTGGGTTGGTTTCGGTTTCAAGTTCAGGTAACCTGACCAGGTTGGTTCGGTTGGAAAAACCTCAATAAACCGACCCAACCCGACCCGTGAACATCCCTAGTTGGCAGTAAAGTAAAGGGGGTGTGAGGGTTGTATACATGTGCTAAGAAATATTTTTTGTGTTTTTTTTTTTTCAGAAACCAAAATGAAAAAAGAAAGAAAGAGGAACAAGAATAGACCCTCACCCGTTATTTTTCTATACAATTGGTGAGTGGGAAGGGGCAAGGGGGTGCCAAGAAAAGATATTGGCTACAAAGGCCTCGTCCGCTTTTTGGTAAGTTATTTATTCAGGTAAGTATTTTTAGGGAAACATTTACTCGAGTAAGTGCATTTGTTCATATTCTTTTATTTTTCAGGTAAACAAGATAATGACCATTTTAGCCATAAAAATTTTATTATCAAAAGGGGCATTTTTATCCCATCCAAGTGTTAGCAACTTTCCCAAGATGGGAAAATTAATTTACCCACCTAGGAGATGGCGAGTAAGTGATACCCAAGAAAATAAATTTTTCCTGATCCCCACATAAATAAAAAAAATGAACACGGGTTTCATGTTCAATGGGACAATGAATCCCATTAACCAACTTTCCCCCTCTCAAAATCCCAAAAGCAAATGCCCCCTAAAAATAAGACATTCGTGTTGATTCAGTCACTGAGGGGATATTTTATTACACTAGCACATGTACATGTACACACTTTGATTTGACAATTTTATATGATGATGATGACATGGTGATGATAGTAATATCTAATATTTTTTATAATTTTGTGTGTATAAAAATAATTTTATTTATCACACTTATTTTTTAACTTCTTGTGTTTCATCATTTTTAATATTTATTATTTATTTATAACATCTAAAATTGATATATTTGACTTAACAGGTTGAACTATTGACTCGCCACCAAATTAGAAAACAATTTCATTTTTGGGTTGGTTTTAAATTTCACTTCCTTTTCATTTTCGATAAAAAGAATTGTTCTTATAACACACTAATTTTTCTTGTATATAATTAATATTAGATATTAGAGATGTATCCAAATGTTTTCAACAAAATTTATGTATTTTTTTTTGTTTCTATCTTTTATTATTTTTTATTATTTAATTGTGAAATCAAAGGTTGACATATTTGACCTAAAATCTAGAAATGTTGACATACTACAAAATAGGAAAACAATTTCACTCTTGAATTGATTTTGAATTTTGTATTTAATTTCCTTCATCAAGAAAAACAATTCTTGTCCATGACACGTTTTTGTCTAGAAATTTTTTACTTTTGTATTTTTGTTTGATATGATGAATATATTAGATTAGAGATTTAATCAAATGTTTTGTACAAAACTTCTATATTTTTTTCATACTTTTTGTGTATTATCTTTTTCTTATTTTTTCTTATTTAAGGTTGAACTATTGACTCATCCCCAAACAAGAAAACCATGTTATTCTTGAGTCAGTTTTAAATTTTATATTTCATTTCCATCATCAATAAAAGCAATTATTGTTATCACATTTTTCTTTAATATGACTATATAAATATTCAATAATTTCTATATATTTTTTATTTTTTGTGTTTTATGTTTGTTAGCTTTTATTATTTAATTCTGACATCAAGGTTTGACACATTTGACCTAGAGGGTTGAACTATTGACTTACCACTGAAAAAGGAAATAATTTCATTTTTTGGTCTATTTTAAATTTTGTATTTCATTTCCAATATCAACAAAAACAATTATCATTTATCACACTCACTTTCATTTGATATGATTAATATAAAATATTAGAGATGTGGCCAACTTTTTCTTTAATTTTTTTTTAAATTTTTTTATTTTAAAAAATTATTATTTAACTACAATATCATGGGTTTATCCATTTGACCTAAATGCTTGGATTGCTTACCTACTACCAAAACAAAAGAACAATTTTGTTTTTTGGTCAATGTAAAAAAAAAAAAAAAACTTGGGTTTTATATTGTTTAAAGTATTGGATATATATGTAGTTGATAAGACTTTTTGGTGAGGAAAATAACTTAAATATAGGATTCAATGAGGGAGAATGGGAGTTAATACCTTAAATATATAGAGAATTGAATGAGGTAAAAAAGTAATAGTTCAAATTACATTTTCTATTAGAGAGGAACCAAATTCAAAATAGGGGTGCTTCAGTCAAGAATAAGATTTAATGAGAGATAATAAGAGTTAATACCTTAAATATAAAATTTGATGAGAAGGAATTAAATGAGGCGAAAAGTAGTAGTTAAAATTACATTTTTTTTACTCATAGGTAGAGAGGGACTAAATTCAAAAATAGGGATATTTTAGTCAAAGAAAAGTCCTATACTCTCATTCATAATTTTAATAGTAGTAAAGATAAAGATAAGCATGAATGTTTTTGTTTTCATTTGTTCTCAAAGTTGCCACATCAGCAAAAAATAAAAATATATTCTTGAACTACATTTTTGCTTTTAAGTTTTGTACTTTGGTTTACTTCGAAAAAAAAAAGACTTTTACTTTGGAAAGCAAAAATGTCAATTTTGTTTCAAAAAAAACATTCATGTTTTAAAACCAATAAATTGATGGTTTTTAAAAAATATATTGTATAAGATATTAAATGACTAAAGGGGTGTTGTGAAGTGTGGGTTCCTCCTCCTCTTGGACTCCCACCAGTTCACTCATCCTCACAGAAGGAAGCCTAGATGCAACAGTTCTTGGCCTCCTGAGAAGAAAGCACAGATAGTGACTATCATCGCTGAGAAGAAGCTTTACGTCCTAGACGAAAGCACGCTCACTATCAAACAGGCCATTCATAGTATCCAAAAAAGTCAACCAAACGTTAACTTACAAAAAAAAAAAAAAGGACAGGATCTTTGTGCTAACTTGAATAAGGAGCTATAGCATGAGAAAATCCATTGGAAGGAAAAATATAGAATTCAATGGCTCAAGGAGGGAGACTAAGCACTAAGTTCTTCCACCAATCAACCTTACAGCGCTGCCGCAGAAATAAGATTACCTAGATCGTGGTGGACAATGTCTAGATTACTCAACCATAACAAATTGTGCAAGTAATCCTTAACCATTTCTCCAACATCTTTCAAAGTAAGTTGTTGTCGATTTCTGATGATTTAATCTCTTTAATTCCCACCCTTTTGTTTAAGGAGGATTGTGGGCTATTAGATCGCCCTCTCAAATTTGAGGAAATCCACAAGGTGGTCTTTGCTATCGGCCCAACTAAAGCTCTGGGGCCCAACGGTTTCCCAACTCTGTTCTATTAGAAGTATTGGTCAACTGTTGGAGAGGATCTAATTAAGGCGATCAAGGATACCTTTGAGCGAGGAGAAATCCCAATGGAAATGAATAAAACCTTCATAGTCCTTATCCCGAAACTGCCTAACCCTGTGGAGATTAACCATTTTTTACTCATCAGTTTGACCAATGTTACCTACCACATCCTTGTGAAGTGTTTAGTCAACAGGTTGTGCCATTTCCTGTCAGACCTAATTGATTGTCATAAAGTGTGTTTGTGCAGAACATACTCAATTTTGACAATATTAGAGTGGCTCATGAAGCATTTTACTTCCTTAAGACCAAAAAGAAAGGAAAGCAATTCTACATGGCCATCAAGTTGGACATCCAGAAAGCCTACGACAATATTGAGTGGACCTTCTTAATGGCGGAGCTACAACAAATGGGTTTCAACAACCACTAGCTTCATCTGATTCATAGATGTATCTCTTCGACAGAATTCACTTTCCTCATCAATGGTGCCCAACATAGTGAGATTAAGCCTTTGAAAGGAATTTGGCAAGGGGATTTGTTATCACTGTATCCTTTTATCTTGTGCACCCAAGTGCTTTTTTACCAAATCTCAAATGCAATTGATAATGGAAACCTTAAAGGTATGATGCTTAATAGAGGGGGTCCCTGTCTATCCCACCTCTTCTTCGCCGAAGACAGTATTCTTTTCCCTAAAGCACATATCCCTAACTACTTTTGGATTAAGGAAATCCTCCTTAATTTAGGCCAAAAAATCAACTTGAAGAAGTCGGGCATCTATTTCAATGCCCTCGGATGCTTAGGAGAATAATGGCTCGAATGCTTGGTATTACAAAAACATTTGGTGTCTCAAAATACTTGGGAATACCTAATACAATTGGGAAAAAAAAAAGCCTTCCTTTACCTTAAGGACAGAGTGGAAACTATAGTCAATGGCTAGAATAGATCTATGCTCTCTTAGGCTGGTTGGGAACCCTAATCAAAGCTATGGCTTCTTCCATCCCCTACTACTCAGTGGTGCATATGAAGCTCCCTAACTCTTTGTGTGCAAAGATTGATAGTTTGATTGCGAATTTCTTTTAGGGATGGAGAAAGACAAAAAGAAGATTCACAAGGTGGCTTGGAGTAAGTTATGCAAATCCAAGCGGGAGGGTGGTCTTGGGTTCAGAAAAATGGGGTTATTTAATCAAGCTTTACTGGCCAAAAGTGCTTAGCACTTCATTCAGGAAGACAAAGCTCTTTGGGTTAGGATCCTAAGATCAAAGTACTGTAACTCCCCCTCCCCTACTAATGCTAAAGCCAGATGCTCCTGGAGCTGGAGAAGTATGCTCTATGGTTTTGAACTCCTACTAAAGGGTGTGTACTAGAGAATCGATAATGGAGAAACAATTAAAGCTTAGGAAGATCCTTAAGTTCCTACCCTACCGAAGTTTAAGATTCAATCCTCTAAATCGAAGAACTGCCCTATTATGATAGTAGCAGATCTTATGTTCTCCAACCCTAAAAGGTGGGATGAAAGAAAAATTCGGTTAATCTTTAGTCAGACAGAAGCTAAGGCGATTTTAGCTATCCATCTTGGACAATCTTCGACTGAGGACAAACTAATGTGGGGCTTCTCCAAGTCTAGAGAATCCTCGGTGAAGTCATTCTACCATTTGGCCCAAAGCATAAATAGTGGGAACCATCCACCTATTTTCACTGATGGCTTTATTGATAACTAAAGACTTTGGAAGCACTTATGGAAACTCAAGATTCGACATTTCATCTAGATAATTTGTAATAATGTTGTTGTGGTCAACCTTGATCTAATGAAGAGAGACAATGGCACCTCTCATTTATGCCCTTTATGTGGGCTCTTTGAAGAATCGATAGACACATGCTTTGGCAATGTCAACATGCCAGGTTATCTTGGCTTATAAACCCTATGCGCATTTAGGTTGATGCAATCGACCTATCTTCGGCCCGACAATGGTTTGAGGACTATTTTCAATCCTAATTCCGAGATCCCTCTCAGAGGGACTTCTTCCATGTGGCCTTAGCCTGTAAAGCCCTAGTTCTTTTGGAAAGAGCGAAATCATAATGTCTTCGAGAATGAATAGTCAAATTCTCTTTGTTCAAGCTCAAAGTGCAGAAGGCTTCTTGCGGAGATCTTCCCAAGAGATGGGGATCCAAGTGTAGTGGATAGCTTTTCAAACCATAGCTCTCTATTCCCCATCTCTGTTAGAACTACGTTGGTAGTGATCTTTGATGCTTCTTTTTCCACCCAATATGGGCGTACCAATGTAGCTTGTGTATTGCTTAAGAATCTGGGGTGTTTTTGAGAAGCTTTCAGCAGACAAGAGCGAAGTGGCTGAAGGGATGAGAGATCCATCCCATGGACACCCAAAGATTGCGGAATAAGGGGCGAATTTCAAAAATTTTTCTCCCTTTAACTGGGAATCACATTCCCTATTTAGAAAATCATATTTTCAATGATCATTCTTGAACCTTAAACTGAATCATATCTGAACCAAAAGAAATAGGAGGGAGGATATACCTAATACAGAGAATCAATATCTTCCAATGGAGGTGTTCACGCCCAAGGAAAGATCCAAAATCTACTCCCATTGAAGATGGCGCAGTGAATGATGGAGCAGAATCAACAACGTTCTTCAAAAGAACTTGACCCTTCGCAAGAATCAACTGGATGGCTTGTGGATACAGCTCCAACCAATTTTTTCCCAAAAGATTGGGATCAATATCAAATCTTGATTTCTCCCAAGAACTGGAGATCGAACTGAAGGGAATGGCAATGACAGGAAGGAGGCGGCAGGAGAGAATTCGTAGTATGCAGGAAATCTCTCTTTCTTTCTTTCTTTGCTCCAAAGAGAAAATATGTTGTGTGTGTTCTAAAAAGCTGCTGCCCCCTTCTTCTTTTGTAATCTTAAAGGGATCAGCTCCTAATTAGATTAGGAGTTGCTAATCCAAATCATATTTGGGTTAGAAGTCCCTTTAAGTGATAAGGGATAATCATTATCTTATCTGCAGATCAGATCAGCCATCTCCTAATCTAATTAGGAGGTTTCCATATCTAAATCTCATTTAGATCTTGGACTCTCTAAGTGGATAGGGTCTAAGCCCAATCCTATAGCTGATCTACTTCAGAATTCGCCCACTTTAATTGACTGATCAAATCAGCCCAGTTCGAAATGGGCTTAAGGCCCATTTAAGGTTATGTACTCAAAAAGCCTTCCAAACTGCTGCCCAGTTGGGCTTCCTTGTATGGCGTGGGACCCAAGCATTGATCTACACATCTGCCACATGGGTTCAGCCCAACCTTTGTTACAAGGCCTGGCCGAATACACTGTTAAAGACAGTGCACCCCCTAAAACCCATCAAATGGGCTCTATGGGCCCAACACTTACCCTAAGTGGTCTTTGGGCCAAGCCACCTTGTAACACCTAGGGACTGTGGGCAGATGCAAGATTAGCCCATCATGTATTATCCTCAATGGTCTTACACTTAACCTCTCAACCCATAATGATCATACACTGCTCGACAAGAAAGGACATCTCCCTCGGATGCAATGAACAGTGTTGCACTCTCCACTTATATGGATCCCGTGAATTAAAACATTTTTGCAAACATTTTAGAAACCATAATATATATATACTTTTATATCTCATACAAAATATACTTTACAAAACAAATCTCAACGATTGAAATCGACTGCCGACAGTCTTGGTTTCCATAAGTGAGAGTGCATCCCCGATCATTACCTTTGTCCGACAAAGGGGCTGATCCTATCACTATGATCACCCACTCAGATGAATTCTCGGATTGTCTCAACATACCCAGATTTTGACCCCCGCTAAGGATCTCACTGATTGGTACATCAAAGAAAGCCCGATCCGACACCTAGTGTCGTATCATAATCGAGTCTAGGGGTCGGGTGTAACTTTTCAGTTTTGCCCATCAATCTCTAAGGTTCAGGGCAATACTAGAAATCTGGTCCAATTCATAGATTCAATTAATCATACACTGTATGTGCCTAGGGTCTCATCCTGACAGCTGAGACAAGCTACCCCAACCGACTTAATGGCACCACAGTGTCAGCCTTGTCATGATAGGTCTCCCCAGACCGACCCACTGGCTGTGAACATTCTAAACTAACACAAGTCTCATTAAGTGTCCAATTTAAGGGTATTATACAGAAACATACCAATGGAACATGAATCAAATATGCACCTTTATTCATTTACAATAAACTCATAAAGTACATCATTCTGATTGAAGCTAAGGGCATACAAAACTGTCTAACAGTAGCTTGACTAGAAGTTGAGCTCTGTGCCATAAGATTGGCACTAGAAAGACTCTCCTCTTTAGACTTGTGCACCCGAAGTGTTATGATCTTATCAGATGCCAAGGAGGTAATCGAGCTTTTGCAGAAGGAGACTAACCCGTTTAGGTCTAGTATACAACACCCCCTTGAGGGGATAAAGCCACATCCCCAATACAAAAAATGAACTTAATAGCAGGGACCAACATTGGATAATGGTCGTTTTAGATATTATATGATTTATGGAACATGGTATTAAATAGCTAGGTGAAAACATTTTCTTTGAACCAGAAATTCAAGAATGTCTTTTTTTCATTTTTGAATATGCAACCAATGTTTAAAGTATTGGAAACCCAATAACCAAAAAGGCAATTTTAATAGATCTATTTGGGCATGCTTTAGATATGCATGGATATAATAGAAAAATTAAGATATACACAAATACATTGAGAAAACTCAAATAAATCCCAAAGTTATATAAATGATGCAAAATCTAGGTTTAAGTGACTATAAATGAGGTATATAAATATTAAAAAAACACAAACTTTAATAGTTTATGTGAAAAATGTTGAATTAGTTTATGTGAAACAACTGGGAAATGTTAAAAAATGATATCTTAATTCTTAGGAAACCAATATAATTATTGCTAATATTTATAAATATAAATTTTAATAATCAATCAATTCTTAAAATTTATAGATAAGCATTCAAAAATAAGAGAATATATAGTTTAAATTTAGTACTTGTATAACAAATGGTTAAAGCATGATATGATAGTAAATTTATTGTCTCACAACTTAGATACCTAGATCAAATCTCTTTCCAATATGGGCCACATATATTGATCAATACTCTAAACATGAGTATGCAACCAAGAACATGTTTTTGGTTTTGACTTGGGCTGCAAAAGTATTGAACATTAAATAGTGTAAAAAAATTAGACTGTAAATTATCAAAATATTATATATTATTAATAAAATGAATGAAAGATGACTTTAATATTATACTTTACAAACAAAATGAATTGAAAATTATTTGTATAAAACTTGAATCTATGACAATTTAGTAATAATACAACATTCCGGCATTTTTCAATGATAGATATAATGTAAGTATATATGAGAATATATATTTAAATCAAATCAAGTTGGATTATATTGATAGGGTCATAGGCGTAGCTCCATATTCGGATTGAATTCGAATAACCCTTAATAGAGTAGAATCTGAATTCGGATAATCAAATACCATTTGTAGCCCTAATTTTGATTTGTTTTTCAAACTCACACAGGATAAACAATTCACGTTGGATACCATTCCCTAGATTAGCCATTAGCAGAAGTTGCATGTGCTTTGCATATGCAATACTGTTCATACAATAAATGAATTAATACGTAAATAAATATATAAATATGTAAAAAAAATGTAATAAAATAAAAAGAAATTCTCTCTAAGACATTCTATCGAACCCCCAACAAGCATGTTTAAGAAGCTAAACAAGCATATGCATAGGAGAGATAGAAGAAGCTTAAGAAATATGGGAACCAATGTTAGAGGACAACTGACATCCTGAATATATAATTTTTCAAACCCGGGTGGCCAAAGCGTATCTCAGGCCTGAGTCTTCAAACAAAGACAGAGACAAGAAAACCCTACAAACTTCCCAGACACATCAGACTTCTCTTTTAGAAAATAAATCCACACAATGCGAATAGCCATTAATAAAGTTTAGCATGTAATGCTCACCTCCAATGGGAAGGATCCATAATTAATCTAAATAGATTAACTCGAAGTTTGCATCTTTGCTCTATCCCTTGACTCTACATAAGGGAGCTGATTCACCTTGTCATATTGACAACCAAGACATAATATACTACAATGAACTTCTAAGTAAGGAAGTCCCTTCACCATATTCTTTTCATCATCACTCTTGAATTCAAATATACAAGTGTGCAAGGAAAACATGCCACAAATCTGGAATTTCATTCTTTCAAATCCTATTAATAAGCAGCTTCAGCAGTCAAGATATAAGATGGATTCAATTCTCCCCCCCTCCATTACAGGTATACCTGATCCATATGCTTACCTTTATACTTGGTTTAGGAAAGAAGCTTTCTCTCAGATAGCCCTGATCATCTGATTTAATCATCCTGAATCGACTATCCAATCCTCAGAGTGGTCAAATTTATTTGAACAGTTTGTCTCCACCATACCCACATCTAGTTCCATGCTTGTAGTCATCAAAGCTACTAGTTGCATCTCATCTTGGAGTAATTCAAATTAATCTTCTACAATAGAGATAAATACTACACATCCTTACTCTCATCCCTCCTATAACCATGCTCCTCTGATGTTTCAGCATTACTTTCTATCGTGTTCTTTCTCTTTTTCCTAGGCATATGATATTCTCAAAGCATACTAACCTAGTTTGTTGCAATTGTAACAGAGCTTCTTGAACCATGATTTCTTCCTCATGATTGCCTGACTTTTGTTTGCCCATAGAAATCCTCATATTGTTGCTTCATATTTTGGAATTCCCCTTGGCATGTAAAAAGTGCCTTTTCATTCTCTTTTAGTGGCATACTAGCTTTCTGTTTATCTAAATTTTCTTGATTAGACAAGAGACTCTAGTTCTAATGTTGTCATTTGAGTTAGCCAATCTTGTATTGCTGTGATAAGAACATTGTACTCTAGTTATAAATCATGAATTTTATCCTCTGCATGTGTGTCTTAGTGATTTCAACTCTGAAATTTCATAACAAATTCCTTCTGACTTTCATGAAATATTGAGATATAGACATATCTCCTTGAGAAATTGTAATAAGTTCATTCTCAAGCAATTGCGACCACGGATCACTTTTCATTGAGAAAAAAGTAGCAAACACGTCCCATGCATCTTTCAGAATCCTGGCATCTTAGCTATGGTGGACGAACTCCTTTACAAGAAGACTTTATTAGGAATTCCAGCCTTTATCACATTTCCTTGCTGCTTCAGAAGGTTCTGCAGACCAGGACTAGTTAATTCTCCATTGCATATGACCTCCAACAAATATTGGCCTTGAAAGTAAGATTTCATGCAGGACTTCCAATACTTCAGTTTCTGGAGTATAGCTTCTCAATTCCAATACAGCACTGGAAAGATCTGTCCCTTCAGATACTTTTGATCAAGCTATGAAGGTCCACAAACAACTATCATGCCTGGTCCCCAACTGCAGATGTCTTGAATTTCCACTTTGTAGCTCTATCCTTTCTTCGGTCCAAAATTAAAACCACCAGTCCCTGACCAGTGGCTATAATGTTATTGTTAAACAAGAAGAGAAAAAAGATCTATGTTTAATTCAGAATAGAGAGAGAGAGAGAGAGAGAGTTCACCTAAGTTCTCTCCAAAACGACTTTATTTCAATGAACTCCTAAAGACAATCTAATTTCATTGACATGTTCCAAGAATAGGCTAATAAAGAGAACTTATTAACTACACAATACTGTTGCTAACAAACTCAAAAAGTTCTACAGTCACTCTTGTTCAACTAAGTTAGGAGTGAACCAGTTATAAATCCAGCACATTATTGAGTTGCTGATGACTTCCAACACTCAGCCTCATCCCCTCACCTTGAATTTTGTGAACCCAAAAAAAATGATGAAAAAAACATAATCCACTTCTTTTAAGTCCCGTGCAAACCTAGCCACCCCAAATTTACACACCACTCTTCTCTATAAAGCTTCCCTTTCCATCCTAAAGTTCCAAGCCACCACAACCATTTCCCCAGCAAGGATTTATTCAAAATTTTGATTCTCCTCAATCCAAACTGATGCAGATATTAAATCAAGAAAATAATCCATGCAGAAATTAATCAATTTTCAATTCCTACACAAATTCAAAGCTTTTGGGTAATAGGGATGTAGGTATTTTTTGAGTATTTTTAATTTATTTTCTAGTTCTAGGTGTATTAAAAATAGGGTTTAAGTTTCCTAGAAATTTATTGTTATTTCTGAATTACTATTTATGATAACTTCTGAAGTTACAGGTAATTCCCATAATTACTTTTTATAGTAAAATCATGTTTTGCTATTATTAGTAATTTCTGGTTACTTTATGTTAAGTTAGTTTTAGTAAGATAAGTGTCCTTGGAGTTGTTTTAGGAATTAGAGTCCTTATTGCAATAAAATATCTTCTTAAAAGGCAATGAAAGTTATAAAATCATTATTTTTATGTGAGAAATAAGAATTCCAGACCCTAACATAGATTTGTCCGGGCTTGCCTCGAGGGGCATGGTTGGGGGGCAGAGCCCTTGGCCCAGCCATTAGACAAAAAAAAAGAAGCAAAAAGCACAAAATTTTAAAAAGGTGCACGCCTAGGCTGAGGCTGAGGCACATCAGGCGCACGCCTAGGCGCACCAGGCATACGCCTTTTGAAAGGGGTGCGCCTAGGACTTGGGTGAGGCACATACCCCAAAATGCACCTCGCCTGTGCGCCTAGGCGCGCCTTTGAAAAGCGCAAGGCACAAAAAAAGCACAGGGGTCAATTTGCGCCTGAGGCGCAAGGCGAGGCGCATGCCTTTTTAAGCAAGGGGCAAAAAATAAAAAATAAAAACTAAAAAATAAAAAAAAATAATTAAAAATAATATTAATAAAAATATAAACTTAAATTTTAAAATAAATGTTTTAACAAACCTAGTATCTAAAATTACAATACACAAACATAGCATGTAAAGCATATTCAAATGACAATTTAAAAATAAACCCACAATCTCTTTTTTTCTCAATTGCATTACTTCAAGTAGCTAATGTGATGTAAAATATATTACATTCCTGATTCTACGAGCCACCTTTGTGCCATGCCCCTCGAGGCAAGCCCAAATAAGTCCACGTGACCAAGTTAGATCTCAAATTCTTCGTTCCCACACAAAAAATAATGATTTTATAGTTTTAATTGCTTTTAAGAAGATATTTTATTAGGATGAATGAACGAACAACATTACCTAACATTGACTTGTTTGGGCTTGCCTTGAGGGGTGTGGCACATGGGTTCGAAGGTTCTGCCCCCGTCCTAGCCACTAGACACGAAAAAAAACAAAACAAAACAAAAAAGCGTCAAATTTTCAAAAGGCGGACACTTGGGCTGAGGTGCAAGGCACACCAGGCATGCACCTTTTGAAAGGGTTGTGCCTAGGACCTAGGTGAGGTGCCTATCCTAAAATGCGCCTTGCCTGTGCGCCTGAGGCACGCCTTTTAAATCACTGGTCCACCTTTCAAATATTTTTACATCTACAAAGACACATAGGGCTAGTTAGTTACAACAGCTTGTAATGCATAATCCATGCAACTTTATAAAGGGATAATAACGAAAGACGAGCATTACCGCTAACTTCTAATTATTTCTCTCCCTCTCTCATGGAGGCTTGGGCTCCCTCGAAGAAGCCCATGCGTTGTTAGTATCTCACCATACTCCATCTAAAGCAATGATTTGAGACCAGTAGCTTGCAAAGTGACGGTCACATACCAGCTAGTTCACTTTGCAAGTATGAACATCTATTAGTGATTCTTTCCACCCTCCCTAGTATAACTTCAAGGGAACAAAACACTACAACAAGTATTTTAAGCAAAGCCAAGATAGTAAACAGGTATAGTAGTGAATACAGTCTTAATTAAAGTCACCCTTCCCCCAAGAGAAAGATATCGGCACTTACACCCTACCAATCATTTTTCCAATCTATTAAAATTGATCTCCATGTTAAAATATAGGAAGCCTTTGCTCCAGTTGGAAGCCCCAAATGGGTATAAGTTCCCAATCTGGCATCCCGTCATCTTGGCAAATTCTTCAAGCAACTTAGGAGGTGTCACCAACCCTTATCATTAGCCTTGCTAAGATTTACCTTTAAGCTAGAAGTATAGAACCCAACTCAAAATTCTCTACCATTTGTCTAAGATTCATGGCTCAATACCTGAATCTTTAAGAAAAACAAAAGTATCATCAGCATATTATAAATGGCAGATCACCAGTCCATCAATGCCAGCCTGAAAGTCGTCAATCAGACCAAGCTCTTCTCCTAATAAAGTTAAGTCAGAGAAGATAAGAGATTTGAACTTGTAGGAAAGCATACATTGAAGTTAGGAGATCTGAGGAGAAGACCTGATCCAATTAAAGACACCTAGAATTGAAAAGACTTAATATCAATTAAAATGGAAAGAAAAGAAAGGGCCCAATTAGATCTTGAAAATGCAGATTTGCAAGACATCCTGACTAATAGAGTCAATCCTAAGAAATTGATATATCTAAGTGAAGAACATCAAAAACATAAAATATCTCACATTACCATCTTGATCTTTTTATTTTCTCTTTTATAATGGAAACCTCTGGTTTTGGTCCCTTTCTTTTTTATAACATGAGGTTTCTGATTAGGCTGTCATCCCTTGTGGTTGACAGCCTTTCACCTGATGACTTTTCATGAAAAATTAAAAGTAGGAAAACGGTAGTTTTCCTATAGTAAATTAAAAGTAGGAAAACTACCTAAGAACCAGGATTCTAAAAAATTGGTAGAGGCGTAGAGCTACCCAATATTTTGGACCAATGAAAGGTTCAATCTCTGAATAGTTTGAGCAGTTAGTTTTCCTATAGTAAATCTGTCACCACCTCATAAATGTACTAGTTTCCACATTTCAACAATGAGAACTAAATTATTATGGTATAAAGTAGATATATTCAAAACCACAAGAAAAAAAAAAAAACACTGAGCAAATATCATCTAAACCTACTTGCACACATGAGGAAATAAGAAGAAAAGGAACAATAGTCCAGACAAGCTTCCTATGCCTGTCAGTGTGTAACCAATCCCTAATTAACCCGCACAAAACTGATGAACAAGCACCCAAGTCTAATCCTCTGTTATCTATTCAAATCCCAATTTTTTGCGACATTTACTTGGTCCAAGTTCCTTTTTAGGCATTCTTTTCTATTAAAAACTACCCAATATTAAATCCTATAAGTTGCTCCAATATTTGTCATATTGTTACTGTCAAATTAATTTTCATTTACGTCATTCACAAATCTGGCCTTACTCTTCTTTCAGATTTTTCTGAACCCCAAAAACCAAGATACTACCAATAAATTCATTTCCAACAGAATTAACAGTCTCTAAGAATACAATACAAAATAATCATCATTTCCATCGTCCTATCTACAAAATTGTAAATGTAGTGAAAGGAACTTGGGGTGAGAAAGTGTCCTATATTATCACTGTCTAACCAATGTTTATAGGCTATTAAATCCATCCTTATTCTTTCTTCGTTCAGATTTTGTTAAACCCCCGAAACCAAGAGATTACAATGAATTCATTACCAAAAGAAGCAACAGTCTCTAAAAAGATGATATAACATAACCATCATTGCCAATTGCTAACACTCTATCCACAAAATCAGAAAGAAAGTATCTTGTACTAATAAAAAACGTGGGATGAAGAAAGTATCTTGTACAAATAAAAAAGAGACCCTCGCTTTGTCTTTCCCCAAATTGGTGTTCCTTGTGTAAGGCCGAGAATGAGAATTGTGTCCATTTGCTGATCTCCTGTTCCTTTGCTACAGTTATATGGAGGTGGAGCCTTTGTCTATTTGGAGGTAGGTGGTCTCTGCCTTCTGATTTAAGCTTGTTATTCAACCCATCTGTCTTTGTTTGGCACACTAGAAGAGGTAAGGTCATGTGGAGATGTGTCAGGGCAGCCATTCTGTGGACTCATTGGGAGGAAAGGAATGCAAGAATTTTTTTAGAGAAGGAAAGAGGGTTAGATGAAATGAAGGATTGTATCTTAACAAGAGCAATCCTTTGGCTGAAAACTGTGGATATCTTTGATGACTTCTCCTTTGATGATTTGTGGAGAAATTGGCTAGTAATAGCCAACACTTCAACAAAGAATGAGAGAATTCTGTCAGAATGGGTTCCGCCTTTGGAAGGTGTCATTAAGCTGAACTTTGATGGAAGCAGCCAAGGCAATCCTGGGCCTTCAGATATAGGGGGTATCCTGAGAAATAAGGACAGCAACATAATGTCCCTATTCTCAGGACCAGTGGGAGTGGGGGATTCCACAAGGGCAGAAATACTTGCAGCAATACAAGGAATTCAGATCGCCAACCAGCTTGGGGTGGAGCATCTCCTACTTGAAGGGGACTCTCAGGTGGTAAACAGGTGGCTCCTAAACTTGGATACCAACATTTGAGGCTACAAAGATCTCATCAAAAAAGTAAAGTGGTTAACCAACAATATGAGAGTTAAGGTAAAATGGGTTAGTAGGTCTGCTAATTCCTTGGCTGATGCTCTAGCCAAACAGGGGGTTTCTAGGTGTTATGATTTGGCCTGCCTTGGAATTCTATCTGTCTGAGATCGGTTATGTAGAAAGAAGTAGAAAGGTGGAAGAAAGAGAGAAAGAGAGAAGGGAGAAAATCTGGTTCGAACTGGAAGTCTCAACATCACCTTCTCCCAGTCGGCCAGACAGTACTTATATTATTAAAAATAGTTGAAAAGACATATGTGCCCTTATTTAAGTGAGGAGCACTGGTTCCAACACAACATTACAAATCAGCAACATTAATCTAGGTATAAAGACAGAAATACCCCTACGCTAACACTCCCCCTCAAGCTGGTGAGTATATATCATATATTCCCAGCTTGTTACATATGTAGTCCACTCTTCCCCGACTCAAGCCTTTTGTAAATAAATCAGCCCACTGGTTTCCTGTATTAACATGTGTAGTGTCTAGCTCTCCATTCAGCACCTTCTCCCTCACAAAGTGGCAGTCAACTTCAACGTGCTTGGTTCTTTCACGAAACACCGGATTAGAGGAAATATGAACTGCAGCCCGATTATCACAATAGAGCTTCATTGGAGTGTTGATGTGGTACCCTACTTCCTGTAGAAGGTTCCTTAGCCACACTAGTTCACAAGCGGTGTGCGCCATAGCCCTATATTCTGCTTCTGCACTACTTCTTGCCACAACCGTCTGCTTCTTATTTTTCCATGTCACCAAGTTACCTCCCAGGAAAGTGCAATAACCTGTAGTAGACCGCCGATCAGACATAGAACCGGCCCAGTCAGCATCAGAATACCCTTCTATTTCAAGTTTTCCGCCACTCTTGTATATCAGACAGCGACCCAGAGCCCCTTTTAAAATATCTCACAATTCTCAGAACTGCATTCCAATGAGGAATCAGAGGTTTTTGCATGAATTGGCTTACCACACTAACCGCAAATGAGATGTCTGGTGTAGTAATGGTTAGGTAGTTCAGTTTACCCACAAGTCGTCGGTATCTGCCAGGGTCTTCAAACACTTCACCCATATCACTGCTCAGCCTGGTATTTGTGTCCATGGGTGTTTCAGTTGGTTTAGCACCCAACAAGCCTGTTTCTTCTAGCAAATCAAGCACATATTTCCTCTGGCACAGGTTAATACCATACTTGAATCTTACTACCTCTATCCCCAAGAAATATTTCAGCTTACCAAGATCATTTGTCTGAAAATGATCCTGCAGATAAGTTTTCAGCCTGTCAATACTGATGTTATCATTCCCAGTAATAACAATATCATCTACATACACCACCAACAGTATTTTTCCTCCCGGAGAGTCATGACTAAATACAGAATGATCAACTTTGCACTGTTTCATACCAAACTTCTTTACCACCTCACTGAACCTACCAAACCATGCTCGAGGAGACTGTTTAAGCCCATATATAGCCTTCCTTAGTCTACACACCTTACCATCCTCCCCCTGAGCAACAAACCCTGGAGGTTGCTCCATGTAGACCTCCTCGAGTAAGTCACCATGCAAAAAGGCATTCTTGATATCAAGCTGATATAGCGGCCACTCATACATGACTGCAAGAGAGATCATAACACGAACTGACCCTATCTTCGCAACCGGTGAGAAGGTCTCTGTGTAGTCAATACCATAGGTTTGGGAGTACCCTTTTGCAACCAGTCGCGCTTTCAGGCGTTCAACACTACCATCAAGCATATACTTAACCGTATAAACCCATTTACAACCGACAGCTTGCTTCCCAGGAGGAAGAGCAATGAGGTCCCAAGTATGATTATGACGAAGAGCAGAGAATTCTTCTTCCATGGCTCGACACCACCCTGGAGAGGCAAGGGCTTCCTAGACATCCTTAGGGACAACAACTGATGATAACAAGGTGACAAACTGGCGATGGGAAGCGGAAAGGTGAGTAAGGGAAACATAATTAGAAATAGGATGAAGGGTGCAAGTGTGTTTACCTTTCCACAAAGCAATGGGGAGATCAAGCTCAGATGCTGAGTGCGGGTCTAGTGCCGGATCTGTCGACGGAGATGTAGCCGGAGAAGTAGTAGTTGGTACGCGTGGGCGATGTGTATACACATGACGGATAGGTGGGCGTTCAACAGGTGGTGGCATCGGAGGCAAGAGTTTGGTCACGGCTGGAACAAGGGGAAGAGGGTCGGCAACAAGAAGTGGAAGAGGAGGAGGTGATGAGGAGGAAGAAACATCACCGGACCCAAAAAAAACGGAGTAGACTCAAAGAAGGTGACATCAGCACACACATAGGACTGTCGAGAACCAGGATGGTAACACCTATACCCTTTCTGGGTCCAAGAATAGCCAAGGAAGATGCACTTGAGAAAACGGGCATCAAACTTGTCATTCCCGGGACCCAGATTATGGACGAAGCAAACACACCCAAAAACTCTCGGCATAAGAGGGAACGGAGACAAAGTGGGAAACAAGACCTGCAACAGAGAATGACCATCAAGGATGAACGTAGGCATCCGATTAATCAAAAAGCAAGAGGTAAACACTGCATCACTCCAAAAAGGTTTGGGAACATGCATGTGATGCATTAGGGATCTTGCTGTTTCAAGGAGATGGCGATTATTTCTCTCAGCCACTCCATTTTGTTGTGGGGTGTAGGTACACGAGGTCTGATGTATAATGTCGTGTTGGTCCAGGTATTCCTGAAATGATGAGGATAAATATTCACGACCATTATCAGAACGAATAACTTTGATGTGGGTACCAAATTGGTTATGAATCTCAGCATAAAATTTCTGAAAAATGGTAAACAATTCACTTCTTTCTTTCATTAAATAAAGCCACATCATCCTTGAAAAATCATCCACAAAAATGACAAAATATCTGTATCCATTATATGACATCACTTTATAAGGACCCCAAACATCTGAATGAACTAAAGAAAAATGACTCAACACACGGTTATCAACCCTATAACTAAAGGGAACACGATGGTGTTTCCCAAACTGACACGACTCACAATCCAAAACAGAAATCTGACTCAAGGACGAAACCAAGGACTTCAAGACTTTTAGCGACGGATGACCAAATCGGCAGTGCCACTAAAGAGGAGAAAGAGATGACTAGAGAGCTGTTGAAGTTCTACCACCACCACCGTCAAGATAATGCAGTCCACCTACTTCATGCCCTCCACCAATCTTCATCCCCGTCTTGAGATCCTAAAAAACACACATAGAAGGATAAAAGGTAATGGAGCAGTTAAGTGATTTGGTCAGCTTACTAACAGACATAAGATTAAAAGGCAATTTAGGAACATACAAAACTGAGGAGAGGGATACAGGATCTAGGTCAACATTACCAACACCACAAATTGAGGATGTGAAACCATTAGCAAGGGTGACAGATTGTGATGTTGAGCAATGAGATAAGGCAGATCGGAGGCTCCAGAGTCAATGATCCAGGGATTGGGTGTGGATGCCAGACAAGCCATACCTAAGTGAGCGAAAGTCGCCGTGTTCTGCTGTGATTGGATAAACCTTTCATATTCATCACGGGGAACACTCACCATCTCCTTCACGGAACCATTTGTGGATGTAGGGGGTATCTGATCAGATGAATAATTCTCCTGTCTAAAGCTGGAATTTGAGTCACTGGTCGTGGCATGATTGGCCCAGGTTGAGGGTGGACCATGTAGATCATAACAATAGTTAATGGTATGGCCATCCATACCACAATGAGTGCACTTCCTCGGGCCTGAGCCACGTCCTCTACCACGGGCTCCCCCTGAATCTTTGCCCCCAGTACGACCACCACCACGATTATAAGTAGGCCCACCATTGCCACTTCGGCCATACACAGAACCACTACCACCACCACGGCCAGACTGAGCTCCCATAGCTCCACCTCTAGCACCACGGCCTCTCGATACAGCAAAGGCAGATCTATCTGAGATATTAGTGTTCTCAGTAGATCCGATAGAAATCCTCCGAAGTCGAGCAAATACCTCTTCTAAGGAGGGGAGAGTTAATCCTCCTAATATCTGAGCCCGTACCGGTTCATATTCAGACTTCAGTCCCACCAAAAATCTAGTCACATCAAGTTGTTCTCTCTGTTGTTGCTGAATCTTGACATCAGAAGTGAGAGGGTGATAGACATTCAACTCATTACGTATGTTTCTCATGTTGGCATAGTACTCGACAAGACTCTGATTGCCCTGTTGCAGGTTAAAGTACTCTTGATACAGTTGATACACTCTGGTTGTATTGTCCTCACCCGAATACAAATTCTTCGCATGGTCCCACACATCTTTGGCGGTGTTAAGAAACATGAAGTTTACACTAATCTTGGGTTCCATACTATTCCACAACCGTGTGATGATCTGAGCATCCTCTTGCTCCCAGTCTTCATACTCGTGAGAGTCAATGGGGGGTTTCTCCTCTCTTATGTGTTTTACCTTCTTTGCCTTCAAAAAAACTTCGACGGATTTAGCCCAAGGCACATAATTCTCTCCATTTAGTTAATGGAGGTCATCTGAACATTCAGGTAATCTGTAGGCACCATCACATTAGGTTTACAATCACTGTTATCTCCCATTCTATTATCACCGATTCCGCACACTTGCTGAATTCTATTACCACTGAATTCTGCACACTGCACACAACTAGATCACATCTGTCACATTGATTTCAGCACTTGTTACTGAAAAGTGTGCTCTTTACACCACAAACCCTACGACTACGACTACCTAAAATCTCACCACTATATGATCATAACTCTTCCTTCGAAATAAACAAAAACCAGCATAAACCCTAGCACACTACTGTCTGAAACCCTAGCATATGGTCTGAAACACACTTCCTATTTGATCCATAACAGATATCATGCACTGAAATCTCTTACCTTATCACTGAAGTAACAACCACACGAGCAGGAAATCAGTCCACACAAGACAGCCACTACACCACACAGATCAGCCCTCTATTCTTCATCGATTAGGGGAGGGTGATCTTAGAAACCACAGCAACCGACCACACACGACCTGACTGGAGGCATAGAAACCTCCAAGGGAAGAGGGCGATCACTCCTTTTCAGCCCTTTCCCTTATCTCCAGTCGAATGCAGAAGAAACAAGAGAAACCCTAGATAGGGTGCGCAGAGAATAGATATCTAGGCAGACAGAAATCTAGGCAGATTCAAGTGGCTCCGATATCATGTTATGATTCGGCCTGCCTTGGAATTCTATCTGTTTGAGATCAGTTATGTAGAAAGAAGTAGAAAGGTGGAAGAAAGAGAGAAAGAGAGAAGGGAGAAAATCTGGTTCGAACTAGAAGTCTCAACATCACCTTCTCCCAGTCGGCCAAACAGTACTTATATTATTAAAAATAGTTGAAAAGAAATATGTGCCCTTATTTAAGTGAGGAGCACTGGTTCCAACACAACATTACAGATCAGCAACATTAGTCTAGGTATAAAGACAGAAATACCCCTACGCTAACACTAGGGAAGATCTTTTTTGTGCTTCTATGTAAGTTGTTATTAATTCGGAAATCTCTACTTAACCAGTCCGGAGAGGTTGCAATTCGTACCTTTCCAAGAGGACTTTGTACTATTTTTATTGCTGATTTATAAAATCATTTCAATTATAAAAAAAAATAAAAATAAAAAAGAGAGAACAAGAGGAAAAGGTAGACAGAAATGTTTCAATAATACACATATTTCCAACATGCTGAGTGCCCGACTCAACTCCATGCTTCAATAATACCATATCCATTAACAGAATTTTATAATTTCTTCTTCATGATTGCTTCTACATTTGTAACATAACTTGTCAAAGCAAGAACCACCTATACCCAGATTTAAAGAACAAAGCTCACACATAACATAGAAACTGCATTTCAGTTCAGTTCATTCCACCCAACAATCGTTCTTTTAATAAAAATGTTAAAGAAATAACAGAAAATTTAGAATTTAGATCTAACAATTGCAACTACAACCATGCCATTGATCTGCAAGAACAATTGCAATTCAACAAGGATTTGTAACTATGTCATTGATTTGCAATTTCTGTTACATATACTGTTTCATTTGTATGTCCCAAAAGAAAAAGTGGAAAAGCAACTAAATATGAGTTTTAAAGTGAAGAAACAATTTCAACAAGCAAAAACAAGGTAACATGACTCTAGAAATAAAACCAAGAAAAATCTCTACTTAAAGATGGAGGTTTTCTTAGACATGCTGGGTAAATTTATCAAGAAAGAAAACACTTGTGGGAACCTTCAAAGGTGGAGGCCCTTTTTTATGAATAACTATTAGCTTTATTAAATAAAAACCAATAGATATGTACAGACTACAGATATTACATTCAGTCTTCAGAGAGTATAGTAGAAACTGTCTCCCCCAATAGGCCTATATTTTCTCATAATTGTGCCCAAAAGAATTGTTCTAACTCACCCCTTGTTTTGCTAAAGCATTTCTTTTGCTAAAACATATAAATCATTTGTATTCATATATTAATTCCATGTCCATAAGGCAGTCTCATTAATGAGTAGCCAGCTAATCACCATCTCAGAGTCTCCTTCAATAATTAGTTTCTCAATTGCATTTCTTTTGCCAGCTGCAATCCCTGTAGTACTGCCACCAATTCTGCTCTTAATGAGTCTCCAGTTCTAATCAAGCCTGAAAACAAAACAATGATTTGGGAGTTTTTCATTACATATGTTTCTTTTATGAAGCAAGTGGTGAAATTATTTTTCATCTGCTAATTTCCTGCCAATAAGTGTACAGAAATTGGAAGTTTTTCTTTTCTTTGTCTGGTTACAGATGGAACCCCCTGGGAGACATCAATAGTCTATTCAGCAACTCTTTCTTCTCTTCTTCAAAGAAAAGAAGTAAAATTCATTGAGCATACAAGAGCAGCTCAACTATGGTGCATATGGGGGTCAAATTCTAGAATATTCAAAAAAAAAAAACCATTCTAAGAGCAAAAGTGCTATCACAGAAAATATCTCTATTAAGGTCCTTTCATCTCAGATGACATTATCTGAAATTGAAACCTTGTGGCATCTATCTCTATGGATAGAATCATCCCTGCACCTCTTTGGAATCCCCTGCCTCAAAACACCCTCAATGAACTTCAATGGATGCAGTTTAGGGAATCCAGGCCCCTCTAGAGTAGGGGGCATGCTTACAAACTGGGAAGGTAACATCTTGGCCTTCTAGTCAGGACCTGCTGACCTTGGGGACTCCATCTAGACAGAATACGGGCCATGCTTTATGGATTGAGGATAGTAAAATCCTTAGACTTCAAAGACATTTTGATTGAATGAGACTCTTATTTGACATAGGCTGGATTAGAAAAAATACCTAAAGACAATAGAAGTATAAACGCAATTTAAGGGACACCACATTCAGCCAACAGTTTAACTTATGGGTTGGAAAAAGTGGGGGTGAATAGAAATTAGTTCTACCGAGGATCAGGTCCCCTAGGAGGGGATCTTGTAATATTTCTGTGGTGGCTAGCAGAAGCTAACTGCCCATAAGGGGTGGGAGGCATAGATGTATTTTATCTTCATAATTATTAGTAAAAATGTTTTTTTTTTCTTTTTTGTTGCTAACTCAAAAAAAAAAAAAAAAGAAAACAAAGTGACTAGTAATTAGCAGTGTTTTCAACCCAATATCAAATCGGCTGGTCAGACCATTCACAGCAAAAAAAACCATTGACTCAGTCAATGACCCAATGACCCATCCATTTAAACCGCTGAACCATTTGACCCAGTCAACTGGTCAAGGATTAGGTCTTTCTTCTTTTCTTCTTTTTTTTTCGTATTTTTATCCATTTCAATCAATGCTAACAATAGTTCTCAATTATCACACTTATTTTTACTTGATATGATGAATATATAACATTAGAAAAATGCCCAATTTTTTTCTGCAATGTTCCTACAATTTTTCTAATTTATGTAATTTTATATTCAGAACTATTCAACCTAAAAGCTTAAGCTGTTAGGTGAGATCCTTGAATAGAACTTTAGTCTCAAACATGCCCCCCCCCCATGCAAAAGCCTATTGGTCTTGAAGCATGGACAAGCACAGACAGGCCCAACCATACCTTGTGCTGAATTTTAATTTATTAAAATGGAGGCAGCAAGGATCAATCTCTCTCTCTCTCTCTCTCTCTCTCTCTCTCTCTCTCTCTCTCTCAAAATGAATAATAAACATATATATATATATATATATATATATATATATATATTCATTTTATTGGCATCATGAGTTAACCCGTTTGCCCCAGAGGATTGAGCTGCTGACCCGCCACTAGATGGAAAAATGGTTTTGTTTCAGGCCAGTTTTTAAACACTGGTAATTAGAATGTCTTCAGTACCTTACTTCTTAGCAAAATGCATTTCAAAAGGCAAGTTTTTCTGATGATTAGAACACCTATAAAAAAGAGTAGCTTCTATGATGTAGAATGGGATGATGAAAGTCCTACTAAAGCTATTGATCAAAAATAAAAAAGAAAATCCTACTAAAATAAACGTGTTGGGTAAAGAAGAGAAATCAAGGATCTAAATTATGAGAGAGAGAGAAAGAAAGAAAGATTAAGATCTTAGTAGAGAAGACAAAAATTATAAAGAGAAAAAAAAAATCCACTTTTAGAAGAGAGAGAGAGAGAGAGAGAGAGAGAGAGAGAGAGTTAGGAAGAGGGCACTCTTACCCACAGCTAACTTTAAACAACTTTACATTCCCTCGATTTAACTCTAGAATTCCAATTACAAAGACTCTTTTGTGGGTTAAAGACAAGGGCTCTCAAATAAGGATTTTGATTCAAACAATACTTTTTTATAGTCAACAGTAAAAGAATTCACTAAAAATAACCCTAGTAACATTTTACTAAACCTACTAAAGGTTGCACAATGCTCCCACCAATGCTGGGCCTGGGGAGGGACAGATGTATGCAGCCTTACCCCTGCACATACAGAGAGGTTCTTTCCAAGATTTGAACCCTGGCCACCCAGGTCGTAATAGAGCAACCCAACCGTTGCAGCAAGGCCACCCTCAACCTAAAGAAATAGAAAGACCTGACATCATAATAGTAAAATGATCATAACTCATTTAAAATGTCAGATTTTCAAGATGATACTTTTAATGGATGGATAACTGATAACTCAATTACCTATCTAATGACACCAAAAGCATACAAGATAAACAAACTTTGACCCTTGAAAAATATGTCTAAATAAAAATTGTGTGGTTGCATCTTCAACTTTTCAAATTTTCAAAAACTCCCTAATAAGACTTTATAAACTAATTTGAGCCTTTAAAATAACTAACCCTACTTCTAAGAAAATATAAAATTAGAAAATAAATTTAACAAAAAGAACTAAAATCTAAATCACCCAGAAATTATGAAATTGCCATTGGTTTAGGAAATGAAAAATCTCGATTTCTTCTTCAACAAATATTTCCCTTCTTTTTTATAGGTATTCCACAAGTTTTTCCATTGCTTACATGCTTGCATCACTCTACCTCCTTAATTTAAGCATTATAGACATTGGAAGAAGCAGTAACAAGTTCAGCTTCATTTATTTGTTTATTTTATGCATATATAATATATATATATATATATATATATAATATATATATATATGTATTTACGTATGTATGTATGTATTGAGGAAGGAGAGTGATGGGGAGGTTGTACTGAGCACCTTGGAGAGAACCATGGTATTGAACTTAACTTCAAACTTATTGTTTCAGTTCAAGGCTTTGTTCTTCTTAAAAACCGACTGGTTGCAAGTTCTGTAGATGGCAATGGCATTATTCATATAACTGGAATTATTGATAACAGCCCATGCAAATTGGCTAGCAATAACTTGCTCCATGGATTCTAGGGCCTTGCACAAGGCTTTCAGTATCTATGCAACTAAATCTCATAATTAGGGTCAATTTATCAGGATGGATCTCAGAAGCAGCTTTCAGAAAAAAGAACACTTTCTCTAGGCCTTTGAGATTTCATATAGGAGACTTACAAGCAAGGAACTATGATACCCAGATACCTTTATATGGATGCCATGTTGTACAAGATACTTCAATTTTTTGTGTAAATTCCTTGTCTAATACCATTTCAAGCATCTTCATGCCAATATTGTATCATTGGCTACTAGGTTAGGATAGATTCTATTTTCCTCCAGTTCCAACAATAAGATTCATCAATCACGATCACCTTCTGGAATGTGCTCATTGATATACAGATAATGAGTACCTTAAAATGCTTTTGCATCAGTTGAATCATATAAAATAGATCCAAAATCTCTAATGCTTGGTCAGAAAGCCTTTGTCAGCATATGAGGTATCAAAGTAACAAATTAGAAGTTTGTATCATTCATTGAAAAACCGATTTATATGAGAGAATTTCCATAAATATGCAATTTTCTAGGGAAAAGAGATCCTCTATGAAATCAGAGTATTGAGGAAACATTGAATATTTTTCAGAAACATGCAGAAACTAGAAGATTGACACTCATTCAAAAATTCTCTCTCCAGTGGAGAACAGTAGAAACACAACTGAACTGAAAATGCAGAGGTACCCTGGAATGAAGAATACTGATCTCCAGCTTTCTGGACTTGAAAGATCCAAATTGGCAGCTTTAGCAGCTTCTAGAAGCCACCCTGTTAGACCAACCCCAACAATGCCTGCCAATGTCCCTGCTGTATTGGAAAGTCCCATCACTATTCCTGCATACCTTGGAGCGACATCCATGTGGTTCACTGCAAACCCAGCTCTTCCCAGGGCAAGGAGACCAAGGGCCACTGAGGAACAAAAGATTGCACCACCAGAGGTTTTGAACATAGGAAGTGCCATCAAAGCAAGGGATGCCACCATGAACCCTATGGTATTCAAGAATTTACGGGTCCTGGTAACTGACATGATCCTCCTGGTGATCAAGTGGTCAGCAACTACCCCACCTATATTGGAGAATATGAACATGTTGAGATAGGGAAACATTTTGGAAGAACCCATATCCTGAAGACTAAGATGGAGTCCCTGTTTGAAGTATGTGGGCAACCAGTTCATCAGCACATACAAAGCATAATGGAATGTGAAGTTATTCACCACTATTGCCCAAATTGGCAAACTGAGTAGCATTCTTTTCCATGGGACCTTGACAGGACGGACCAAACTTACTCCATTATCCACCTTCATTTTCTGCAAACCTCCTTTAATCGGCAGTAAAGTCTCCCCAAAACCAGCAGCTGTTGCCTTTGGATGGTCCGAACGAGGTGGGTCGCTAGCATATTTGAACCAAAGTAGGGACCACATGGCACCTAGTGCAGCTTCAGCCAAAAATACTGATTGGGGTCCTTTGAATTTCACCAAGCTTGGGAGTAGAAGCATACCAGCTGCTGCACCTAGGTACATGCCAGAAGTTGTAAGAGAAACAGATCGTGATCGCTCATGTGGAGGAACCCATTGTGCTAGGACAGTGTGGATGGATGGGAAGATGAAACCTTGTGCCACCCCAACAAGCAACCGGGCCATCACCAAAATATTGACTCGCTTTGGGTCTAGTGGAACCAAGGCACAAGTCAGAGACCACAACAGAAATGATAGGAGAAGCACACGCCTTCCCCCTATCTTGTGGGCTGCCCATCCTCCAGGAACCTGTGAACAAGCGTACCCATAATAGAATGTAGAAAGTATAGTTCCCTTGCTTGATTGGTTAATCCCCATAGAATCAGCAGCTACTGTGTAAGCAATTGAAAAGCCCACACGTTCTATATAGCAAACAGAAGTGCAGATGAAGGTTAAAAAAACAATGATATACCGCTTTGGAAAATTCATCTTCTTCATACTTCACTTATAATTCCAGATATGGACATCACAAATGGCTGCTAAACTTTATCATTCTTCACTCTGTTTATCCTGTAATCCTACCTTTCAAGGCTGAGCTTACTTAGACAATCTGAAGACCAAAAGAAGCAGCTTCATGTCTTCATAGATAATTAGATCTTCAAGAAAATAAAGAGACCTGTAAAGGGGGAAATTAAAGATTTTTTAGGGAAAGAACCTGATAACTCTTCTACTTCCAATACATTTTAATTTGACATGCTGCACAAGAAAGACAAGAAAAGGGATAAACAAAGGAGATATGATAAATTTCAACCATGTTAATAAACCCTTGACTTATGAAACACATCCAGCACCACAAAGTGCTAAACAACTCAAATGTATCTGCTTGATCAAAACTTCTTTAGTGCAGATACTGGTAAAGGGGAAACCAAACAATGATGGATACCACCTAAGTTGGATGGTTACAAAAAGCAGACTTGATATCATTCTTTTGATTGCATAGGATGAAAAGAAGTTTGTTTAAATGGTTATGATCATGTGCTAGATCTTTTTATTGAGAACTGATAAACTAGTGGATGCACAAGCACCAGTTGACAGTTGTGATTTGGATTTGCCTTTCTTTGTACTTGCATTCCTCAAACACATTGAGGAAGAAGACCTGTTGTGAAGAAATTGTGAGATCATAGTCCAAAGAAATGTGGCAATTACTGTGAATATTCATTTTAAAGAAAGAGGGGAAAACAAATCCATTCTTAAACAATAAAATCAAATGGAGCTGATGACAATTAAACTAAGCGACCTCGTCATGTTTTGTTTGGCTCTGTTCATCCACAAGACATTTCATCTTATTCGCATACCATGTTTGGTTTGGTTTTCTATCTATATGCAACGCTTAACTATTCTGTGAATCCACCATTTTTTCTTTCAGCATTTGTTTAACTCTATAGTATCAAGGTTTCAAGAATGGTTGACCTACTAACTAAGTAAATCAGACAGGATAGAACTTCATTAGCATTTCTAATCTATCAACCTTCAGAAAAAAATTAAAAAAGAAAAGAAGAAGCCTAATCAGGTCTCTTCAACATCAATACTAATTCAGCATTTCAATTGGGGTAAAACCGAAAAAGGAACCGAACAAAACAGAGCAACATTAATGCCAATTCAGCAAAACGCCCAGATAAAAAAAAATGAAATATCACGAACATACTTTTGCAAATTGCTAATCTATCAACCCCACAAGAAACCGCAGAGAAGAGCCCACTAAGATGATATCTCAAATGCTTGATTTATGAAACACCCAAATTATAAATCAAACAGAAATGGGAAGGAAGAGAAAGAAACGCACCGGAAGATGAATGTGAGCCTCGACAAACCAAGAACCCTTCTCTTTCTGAGAAAAGACTGTCGTGAAATAACAAATGGTCCTTTGACCAGAGAACAGAGAGCACTACCAGCTCAGATACATCTCAAAGAACACTCGGTTGGTCAACTGTTACGAAGTAAAAACTCACTTTTTCTTCTTTTTCCTTTTTCTTCTTTTTCCTTTTTCTAAATCAAAACTTCCTCTTTCGTGCATAAATAGTCACGAGAGATTCTCTCTATATTTCTGTGCAAATGATACAAAAATCACTGCTGAAAATTTTCTGAAGGGTTAGGTTAGGTATGGATGGCGTCGGGTTTGGTGTGGACGTCGTCGGGTTCGATAACAAATTGAACGGGCAAACAGGTCAAGTGGTGATTAAATTAGCGTCCTAAGCTGGTGTCTACTATCTAAGACTGTTCATGGGGCGGGCCCATACAGACAAGCCTAAGCCCGAACTGACCATTGGGACTAGGTTTTGAGCATGAAATTTAATCAGAAAATTAAAAATAAAAGATTTTTTTCTTTTTTATTTTAATAAAAAATAGTAAGAAAGAAAAGATTTCAATATGGTTTGAAAAAGAAAAGAGTAAGAAAGAAAATAACATATTATATATATATATATATATATATATATATATATATATATATATATTTTTTTTTTTTTTTTATTTATTATACAAAATATACTTTTGCTATATAATATATTATCAAGTTAGGCTCCGACTCAAGCCAGACTTTTTTGAGAGAATCTGAGTCCAGTCCAAAAAAAGTCAGAATTGGCATTTTGGGCCTGAGCTTGACCCATGAGCCCATGAGTCTAAGTACGTTACATTTATGAATATTTATTCTACCTTATTAATACCTTTTATGCATTATTATTTTATCATTAAGATTTTAACAATATTAAATATTATAGTTATGATGTATTATATTTATCATTAGTCTATGCACCATAGATTTTGCCAAAAATCGTTTATTTTCTTTCTTTTTAATGATCATAATTTGCAAGGTGTTAGGTATGGCTTCTATTTGTGGGCATTTGTCCCATCATGTTATTTCATACGCCTATTTATCTTATAAATATTTGTCTTGGTTTACGTGTAAATCAACTATTGGGAAAAGTTTCATTTTAATGTTTCCCCCAACACAAAGGTATTTATTTATTGTTCTTCTTTTGTGGTGCCTAGTGGCATTTAGCTATCAACAAATACCAGAAAAATGTTTACCAATAACTTTTCTCGGTTTTGAAGACAAATCAAATACAAACGTTTATTTTGAAATTTTATAAGAAAACAAGGAAGAAATGGATCCTATGGATTTGAAGAAGATTGTAGCTAGTAGACCATAAAAAGTTGAAAGGAACTACAGGGCTGAATCATGTGCATTCAGCCTGTCATCCTTCTTATAATTGCATTGGCCCTATTGTGTAAAAGAAGATTTGCAATAGCCCACAAGCTTTTGGTAGATGTGCATCCATTCATTTACAAATTCTTCTTAAAACACATCAAAGATGTTGAGACCAAAATAAGATAACAAACAATAGATGGAATTGATGTATCTCATTTGAGTGGTTTGACTCAATGATTAAAATATCGATACAATACACCTGATACAGGGCGTATCATATCAGTAACGGACTACACCGATATGGAATACGCTATGGCTGTAAGTGTATCTAGCCAGTCGTGCGTATTGGTCCAATATGCATGTATCGCATAATATCAGCCAATACAAAAGTGTATCGACCAGCGTCTCACAATAAAAAAACTAGGTGAGTGTGACTCAAACACAAGATGGTGAATGCCCATTGCCCAAGCGTGCATGTACATTAACCACAAAGCCATTTGTTATTTCATGTTAATATGTGTAATAAAATAACTTTTATTAAACTTAATGTTTACATTCAAATAAAAAACAACATACATTTATTTTCAAAAACTTCAACTATAAATTAAAAAGAACAATATTCAAATTAGTATTTTATAAATCAATGGAATAAATAATTTATAAAATCCACATATATATATCAAAAATGATTTTTAATTTCAAAATTTATACAAATAAAATATTCATAATAGAATAATTATTTTAATACTTTGACTTTATAAATTTGCATATGGTATATATATCTTAAATTTTTATAAATTATTAATTAATATTTTAATTTGCATTAAATACCAACATATTTATTATTTACAAAATAAAAGTATTGTTTACAAAGTATTTGAAAATATAATATAAATTGAATCTATCAAAACCATTAATCTACATTTTATATAAAAATAATTTTTAACTTCAAAATTTAATAAAAATAAAATATTAATAATGGAATAATTATTTTAGTAATTAAAATTTATGAATTTTCATATGATATGCATTTTCAAAATTTTAATAGATTTTATATATTTTAAGTTAAGATTATAAATTTTTATTAATTATTAATTGATATTTTAATTTACATTTTATAATAACATATTTATTGTTTACAAAAATATAAATTTTATTTATCAAACAGTTAAGAATTAATTTTTTACTTGAATTTTTTTTGTTAATGTTAAAAAAATAAAAATAGAAAAATAGAAAAAATGATATAATAATTTAAATATAATAGTTGCATATGCTTTATGCCTTACACTTTAATAGATAATAAAATAATATTGGCTTTTTTCATGTATTAATTTATAAAAAAATCTTTTTAATATTTGCCTTGGACTCTTGATTGAAGCATTATTAATGAAATTGTATAATATCTACATGTCCTATTATATTAATTATAATATTTTTCTTCATATGTATATATATATATATATCATTTAAATATACAATTCCTATATATTTATATTTGTTTTGACATTAAACTTAATGCCATTAATATATTTATGGAATTTGTGTGCATTTTCTTACCGTATCCAAGCGTTTTCATGTTTTTTCGTTCGTTTCCATGCATTTCCCAAGGGTATCTATATTCATATTTGTATCTAAGTTGTCCGATACGATACCTGATACCGATATTTTAATCCTTGGTTTGACTCTTTTCTACCTCTCATCAAGAAATGTTTAGCTTGGAATACTAGAGAATGTGGAAGCATAGACACTCAGACACCTAAAAAAACTAATCCTTAAGCATAATCCATACATCATTTTCCTTTCAAAAACAAAATTAGGGAAAGCAGAAACTAGCTTGTTCAAAGAGTGGCTTTCATGAAATGGGCACATTGTTGCTTCCATAGGGCCTAGTGGAGGGCTAATTTGTGCTTGGAAAGAAAGTATAGTCATTAGAGTAATCAATTCAAATGGTAATTTGATGAAGCTAATAATTCAATCACATCCTCCTATAAAATCAGCTAGAAAAGAATTTTGGAGAATGATGGAGTTAGAAGCAAACACCACCAACTTGCCATGGTTAGTAATGGGAGGCTTTAATGATTTGGGTGAAGAAAATGGATATATAGGAAGAGGAACAAAGAGGAAATATGCTTCCCCTCATTTTTTATCTTTAAAAGAAATATAGAGAAAGGCTGGATAAGGTGGCTGCCAATTTAGAGTAGTGTTGTAGCATGTATGAGAATGCTAAAATTTGGCATCTAACACCTATTGAATCTGAACATTCCCCCATACTTCTTAATACTCAACCCCCACAAGTAATGAGTAAAAACTCACTTATCTTTCAACCTATGTGGGGAGAAAGTGAAGAATGTGAAAGAATGGATAAAGTAATTAAACTTGGGAAATTAACTAATGTTTTGGGCATGCAACTTATACAGTTGTTACTAAACTTCATAAGCTAAAACGAGAATTGTGGAAGTGGAACAAAGAAAGTTTTGGTTGGGTTCAAGATAAAATTGTTAGCTTATCCAAGTAATTGCAACAAATGGAGGAAGAAGGCCTTGAAAGTGAAGAAAAACTTATACAAGTCAAATGACAATATCTTACTTGGTTGAAGAGAGAAGAACAAATGTGGCAATTAAAATCTCGACAGCTATGGTTAGAACATGGAGACAAAACACCAAATTTTTTTTGTTCAATGGTGAAAAATAGAAGGAAATTCAATTCCATTGAATGGCTAAGAGATGATGATAGTAATGACTTAACAACACGAGAAAATTTGTAAAGGGCCTTCAACAAGAATATCTTAAAGCCTGTGAGTTGCTGCCTCCGTCGATGAAGACATTTGTCAAGACCTAAATTTTAATATTGTTGACCTAACCCAAGTAGAACAGTTGCTAAAATTGCCATCAAAAGAGAAAGTGTGGGAGACTATAAATCAAATGAAATCCCTTCAAAGCATCAAGTCCATATGGGTATATTGTGTTTTGCTATCTAAAATATTGGGAAATACTCAAATGGTTCAACAATTCTTTTCTTCAAGATCTTTATGGAAGGAGCTAAACCACACCAATCTTATTTTCATACCTAAAGTTACGAGTCCTAAAATTTCTTCTCAGTTTAGGCCTATTGGACTCGGTAATGTTAAGTAGAAAATCATTGCTAAAATCATAGCAAATAGATTAAAATCTTTACTACTAGATTTATTGCTCCCAACCAAGTTGGCTTTGTGTAGGGCAAACAAGTGATGGACAATATTATTCTAGCCAAGGTTTAAAAAATCGTTATATATCGACCCGTATCACCCGTTACGTATCATATCGGCCCCTTCCCGATATGCCCCTACAGGGGTTGTATCGGGTCAGGGCCTAGTTCAGAGGGTCGCCAGCACTTAAACCGACCCCTCTGAACCGGTATTGGAAAAAATAAATAAAACTTAAAAAAAGGATCGATACAGGCCGATACGCCCTATTAGCGACGTATCGCCCTGTAACAATACTTTGAACCTTGATTCTAGCTCAAGAAATAATTCACACAATGAGAAAGAATAGGAAAACCAAACAAAAATGGGTAGCAATCAAGATTGACATGTCCAAAAGCCTTTGACAAAATGGATTGGACCATTTGAGAAGTGTGCTTCAAAAGATGGGTTTCCCAAGCAAGTGAAATCATTGGATTTCTCATTGCGTTTCTACAATCTCTTACTCTATCTTGATAAGTGGAAGTCCTACTAAGTTTTTTAAACCTAAAAGTGAATTGCACGGTGATCCTCTATCACCATACCTTTTTATCATTGGCATGCAAGCTCTAACTCATATAAGAAGAGAGGTCCAAGGTATCAAAATAGCAAAAGATGCTCCTTCAACTACTCATTTATTTTTTGTGCATGATTGTTTCATACTCTGCAAGGCTGAACTCACAGAAGTTTAGAAGGTGAAAGAAATAATTGAGAAGTTTGGAGAGATGGTAGGGAAACAAGTTAATTCAGAAATCAACAATATTCTGTAGAGAAAATGTCCCCAAAAATCACCAAAGAATTATAAGAAATATTATGGGTATGAAGAAAATGAGTCTTAACGACAAATATTTAGGCTTCAACCTATGGATCAGTAGTAGAGGATGGGAAGCTTACAAGGAAATTCTAGAAAAAGTGAAAAAAAAAAGAGAGGGGAAAAGAAAAAAGAGAGTTCTGCTGAATAGGCAAAAATGGAAAAAGTTTACTACCAATAATTCCTTGGAGAAACATAATCAAACAAAAAAATGGAGGATTGGGGATTAGAAATGACATACTCATGAATAAGGCACTTCTGTTGAAATATTATGGAGTTTGATAAATGCCAAGAACATGTTATGGGGGTCGAAGCATTAAATTGAGGCTAAATATTTGAAAAGTAAAAGCTTCTATATAGCAAAAGCCCATCAATCACACTCTTCATGGTGGAAACAACTAATGAAAGTGAAAGAGGAGGAAAAAATGACTTTTTTGGAAGGTTGAAATTGGAGATAACATCTATGTTTTTCAAAAACCCTTACAGTCCGTTTGGTTCGTGCGACTTGGATGGTGAATATTCTTATTTTCTCGTGTTTGTTTTGGGAGAGATGTTGTGATGAGACGATAATAGAATTCTCAAAATATGGGATGTGGGGTCTCACCAAATAGGTGCAACCCCACTGAGAAACGAAAGTTGTGCGACAACAATGAGAAAATTTTATTGAGGGGTGGACTATTCTCATCACCCACCTCTGCAACAGTCTGAACTCCGACCACCTATATTCTTCATCCCTGGCAAAGGAAACATTTCTGGTGGTTATTGTATTCATCTTCTCCAGCGAAGATAGCAAGGACAGGTTATTGTCTTCAGATCTTAGACAGCAAGGACATGTTATTGTCTTCGTCTTCTCCGGCAAAGGCAACGTTTCCGGCAGTTTCGTGCGGTGGTTGTTTATTTTCAAAGTATTAAATAGCATGGCCAGTCCTCAACTCATTGAATCGCCCCTCCATCCATGGTTGGCCGGACTAGTTTTTCCTCGTCGACAAGCTGAAACACGACACATGTGTTCTAGATTTGCTACTATTGTCCTCTTGTTTAACTTCGGCACTCTAGATCTGACAGAGATGTGTTTGTTCCAGATCTGGAGTTTTTCCCATGGATTTGTTCCAAATCTGTTGCTAGCCCCATGGATTTGTTCTAGTTCTGCGGTATTTCTTCATCCCTTCGTCTCATTAACCAAACACTAGAAGCATATTTTGTAGGATAGTAGGTCTCAGCAAACAAACACATGGACCAATAAATGAGAAATAAATTCTTCCTTTCTCATCTCATCCTTTCTCATCTCATCCCTTCTCATCCCACTGTTTCCTAGAAACCAAAAGGACCCTTAGGTTTCAACAATTTAATAATGGTATGCTTAATCATAAAGCAATCAGCATGGAGATATATCAAAAGTTGAAAGTAAAAGACCTCTGCATGCCTAATGGAGGGTGGAGTCTAGAGAAATTAAATGAGTTGTTTGACAAAGAAGAGAAAGAAGCAATCTTAAAGGTGATGGTCAACAGAAATGAAACACATGATAAATTGCTTTGGATGCCATCTAAAGGTGGAATTTATTTTGTTAAATCTTTTATCTAAACAAGAAGGATGCTCATTACGAGATTCTCTTCATACATGAATTTGGAAGTAAAAATACCACAGCGTTATAAACTCTTTGCATGGAAGATGTTAAATGGTGGCTTGATCACTTAGTTAAATTATACTCAAAGAAAATAGTAAGTGAAAATACTTGCATCCTTTGTGGAGAACATGCTGAAACTGACTTCCACTTAATAGTTGCATGCCCATTTGCAATAGTTGTTTGGATTCAATCCAGATTTTTTTAAGGTACAATTCATGCGTCAAGTTGCAATCAAATGGATTCAAAATCTTCAAATGAAATGAGGTATGCAACCAAAAATTGGCTTTGTAGTGTGATCCCAACCAAAAATTTTGTTGCAGTAGTGGGGAAACTTTGATGTTTTCTAAGCCCAGAACAAGTGAAGTAATGGGGCATATTAAGTGCATTGAATTGGGCTTTAAATTTTGGTCTGAAATGGGTTCAAGTCTTCACAAATTCCGCTACTCTAGTCTCCCAAGTATCCAACAAAAGCAAAATTAGAAGATGGTTAGAACAAGCAATATTTGAAGAAATTGAGTATGTTGTTAATCAATTTGTTAGTAGTAAAGCAACTTATATAACATCATATAGCCCATACAAAAACAGGAAAATCTAGGCAACAAGGTGACATGGAATATCTTGAAACTCCGCCAAGTTGGCTATGGGAGTTAGGGGTGTTAATGGTATTCGAAAACCCATTTTTGAATTTGAGATTTGAAATAATTGAATCGAATTCGGATAATTCGAATATCTAACCGATCGAATTCGGATATCCTATTCATACCGAATAGCTAATCGGATTTGAATTCATATATGACCTGATTTGATTCGATAAATATCCAAATTTGATCGATTATTTAATTCTTATATATAATATATAAAATTTTTAAATGTTTTATATAATTTATATGTATAATAATTAAATTATATAAATAATTTATATATTTATATACTTTATATAAATAAAATATTTATTTTATTTATTTATTAATTACCTAAAATAATTAATTAGTCGAATTCGAATCGAATCAAATATTCGAATATTTAATCGGATTCAAATTTGGATATTGCCTGATTCGATTCAAATTCGATCCGTTTACACCTCTAATGGGAGTACTTCTATTTGTAGTTCAACATAGAAATGTACTTTAAATTCTTCTTAGTGTATTCTCTTTTAGTTTGGCCAAAAAACAAAAAAAAAGAAACATTTCCATGGAAGTTCAGCAGAGCCTTTCAAGGCGAATCTGGATTTTGTCCTTACAACTTGTCTAGTCACACATCGGTTGTTATTCATGGAAGATGTTGCCAAAGCACGGTTGGATGTACAATAAAGATCAATTTAAGGAGCAAATCCTGATTCATCTATGTTAGTGTCTCTTTCTAGAGGAACAATGCAATCACAGTTGATACAAATGGGAACTCTCTTCATAAAAGACACGAGGAAAAATAAATCCAACATTTAAAAGAATTGTTATAATCAAATTGA